>NC_056729.1:1293614974-1293742474 GCF_019279795.1 Protopterus annectens | reverse complement strand
CAGAACCCACATGGTTAGTATTGCTGGAGCAATGTCAGACTCCAAACCAGTTACAAGTGGCGTCCCACAAGGTACAGTCTTGGGACCTCTCTTGTTCGGTATATATTTCTCGGAGGTACAGGCCAACACGGAAGGACTGTGGCTGACCAAGTTCACAGATGACTGCAAACTGGGCGCCATAATCGACTCTCCAGCTGACACAAGCATCCTCCAAAAGGGCCTCATAGAAACAGACAACTGGAGCCAGAGCCATGGCCTCAAGCTAAACGCCAAAAAGTGTATAGTCATCCCTTTGGCAAAAAAAAAAGTGCCCACAAATTACCACATAGGTGATAATCTATTAAGTACAGAAGAAGTAATTAGGGACCTGGGGACCCAAGTTGATAGCAATCTCTCATTTGACAACCACGTGGCCAAAGTGGTTAGAAAAACATTTTATATAGCCCACCTAATCATGAAGGGATTCACATCTAGATCAGGGGAGGTCATCGTGCCTCTTTACTCATCCCTCATCAGGCCCATAATTGAGTACAATGCCCCTTTTGGGATGTACCTTACCAGACACCTGCAGCAACTGGAAAGACCTCAAAAGTACCTCACCAAGAGGATCAAAGGGCTCAAACAGATGCCATATGCTGCCCGGTTAAAGAAACTCCAGCTCTACTCAGTGGCATACCGCCTGCTCAGAGGCGATCTGTGCCTGACGTATAAAGCCATGTCCAACCCGGAATTAATAGACATGCTGCACCTCAGAAAATCCAAATCCCATTGTGCTATGCGCTCAAGAGACTTGAACCTCAACACTGAAATAAATAGGACATGCTGGAGGGACAGATTCATAACCCAGAGGCTCCCTTCAATCTGGAATAAAATCCCAGTCCAGGTTAGGCAGAGTCCCTCATTGACTCTCTTCAAGAGGAATCTTGGATGGGAGATCGTAGGTTTACCCCGGGTATCACTTCTGTGTCACTGTTAGACAGAGGCACAGTATACTAACCTCGAAAAAGGGCATAGCAAAATTAATTTAAAATGGGTGGCAAAAGCCAAACACACTCTGGCTAGGCTTATAAATGCCCTAGGGCAGATAGCCTAGTATGAACCTATGAACCTATGAACCTATGAACTACCAGTTACAGTTTCTTATACTCAGCTTCTAATTTGCTTAACCTGTGTAGTCATTGCTTATCCCCCCCACAAACAAGGTTAAACCCGCTTACTGCTGCTTAAAAGTGCTTACTCCCGCTTACCCTGTGTTAATTTCTTTAAAAGAAATAAAAAAGGGTTGATAGGAAAGTGGTGAAAAAGGGGCACAAAGTGGGAAAGACAGTAGGGAAAATAGCTAGGGATGAGCAGGAAGGGAGTAGGGAAGGTCCATAGCTGCTCATTTCTTCTACAACAACAGCTGTGCATCAACACTGAATTTGGAGATAGATTTGGACACTCATACTCCTGAGAAAAGGGTGAGGACAACAATTATATGTTGTTAAGCCAATTAGACCAGATTACATGTGTCCAGTGGACACATGTGCGAAATGGACAGCTATGTATGGGGCGAGATTTTTTTGGGGGAACAGATTGCCCTTTTTTTTCAGGTGAGAGTGGGATGTTGGGGAGGGACAGTAGGTATCTTTGGGGAGGTAGGTTGAGTAGGTTAACCAACAAGACAAACAAGACTCATACAGGGGCGGTATATGACACATGTGGGGGGTAAACACCTTGATGGAGAGGGGTGTTGGGAAATCGGAAACCCATGAGCTCCCTAGTGGAAACAGTGGGACTCAGGTCCCCACCCATGGGCAGTCACCACTGCACCTTCACAGCCCCGGAGGTGGTTGTGCTGGGGGCTGAGTAGGCGAGCCAGGCCAACCCTCTAGTCATGACACATGGCCCTTAAGTTGGCATAGAAGATCCCAACCTCCCTTCGGAGCTCGCTACACACCACAACCCAGATCTTGCAATGGGGACAGGTTGCTGTCTGCTCCCGTTCCCGGGGGAGGGTGAGCCCCATCCTCTGAAGTGGTTCCACCCGAAGGTGGTGCAGGACCAATGGACGAGGACGTCCTGGGTTGGGCCCCATACGTGTTGGTGCCCAGTGCCATGACCAGCTGATGTGGGACAGGTGGGTCTGCTGGGACTGGCCTTCCCAAATGTGCTATGATGGTTACGTTTTATCAACATATGTGGGTTAGTAATAGTCAACACATATCAGGATTAGGTATAACAGCATGCATAGATATTCCCATTAACCCAGATATGGAACAGTTGCATAGCAAACAGAACACATGCATATATGGGACCACAGTGGTCATTACAACAGTATGCAGTTACATTGATGGCAGCATGCCCCCTATGTGGGAGTATTTCAACATACCACATGCATAGAAACAGATTTAAATAATTATCAAACAATAGGACATATGTCCCAACAGTAGAGTTAAGTCAGCACATACCAACTGAGTTGTGTATTTAGTTTATTGTTGCAGATATGGTGGGAGGAGAGAAAGATGTCAGTTAACAACTATTATATATGTTGCAGATATGGTGGAAGGAGAGAAAGATGTCAGTTAACAACTATTATATTCCTGTAATTCGCATTACTTTCCTAGTCAGTGCTGTGATCTGTACCTTAGAAGTATTAGTACACTACCCTATTGCCTTAGTTTGGACAGTGGTATGGCTGTCGACAACTATATACATGAACTGGTTTTACGTGCAGTATACACCTCTTACCTGGTATACTGTGGAGGTATTGTTTGTTAATACTACCTAACTGTTTATACACATACTGTCAGATTCCAGGTTGATGTTATACACATACCTGCTCATCTGTTTTTGTACACACTCTGGCCATTTCTTCACCACATGCAGGTGAACTGGGACATATTTCCACTATTGCCCTCTTAAACTTTAGTGACTTGTGCAATGACAGGTTTGTTTTATTTGACATTTTCCAAATATGTACAGGTCTGACAGTCAGTTATATGACATGACATGCTGCCTACATGTCAGAAATTAGCACACTGATATGGCAGGGGGCATGGTAACAGCCAGCAGATATGAGCCAAATTACTGGACATTCTGGACATTTCTGTACACTTGTTGGGTATGATTCTGCATACAGCTTACTACCACTCCCAGAATTCGAACCATGGCTGTGTCTGCTAAAAATAAGACAGTGTCCATCACAGATGAATGTGCTATATAGGTATTGCTGTCTATCTCTTGTCTGATTTCTGTCTATAATACTCCTGTGGTTTTACACTCTTATACAGGATTTTCTAGACAGTTGTATTATGTAGTACAGTGTGGGTGACCATGATGAGTATTACCTTATTATTCTGAGCAACTGCAACACTAACAATGCCATACAATACCTGAGTAAATAGTACCAGTACAGGATATCAATCTTTTATTTATAGGCACAGTGTTCGTATCTGGCAGACCTGTGGGAGCAATGTTTGTTAGCACTACCTGCATGTTGCTACACAAATTACCAGTTTCCACATTAGTATTGTGCACATACATCTCACTATGTTACACTATGTTACTGTACACACTATGGTCACAGCTTGACAACATGGGGTTGGAGATGGGACATACTTGGCTACTTACTCTCATAACATTTTGGGGGATTGTTAGAGTGACAGATTTGTTGTTATATATGTCTGACATTCAGTTGTATGTCTTGTTTGCTGCCTAAACATCAGGGATCATCCCACTAGTTTGCCAGAGGGACAGGGTGACAGGCCGCATCTATGGGCCAATTTACTGGACATTCTGGACATTTCTGTACACTTGTGGGGTATGATTCTGCATACAGCCTACTACTACTCCCAGGATTCAAACCATGGCTGTGTGTGCAAAAAATACAACAGTTCAAGTCGCAGTTGAGCGCGCTATTTGGATTTTGTTGTCTGTCTTTTCAGTGTTTTCTGTCTAAGTCTCTCTCAGTTGTACTATTTGACCTCTTGGAATTACAACAGTCATATATAGGGTTGCCACCTTTTCAAATGGCCAAAGTGGGACATATTTGGTACAAACATCAGATTTTACACACCGACACATACCCACGGTCAGTACAAAGGTTAGAACTTTTTTTTTTTTAAAAAAAAAATTATTCTAGTATTAGTTTTTAGTTTATTCTGTTTCTTATAACATTTAGGTATTTTAGATACAGAATAACTGTTTGTCCTAAAATCTCAGACATTTGCCCATTTTTACATTTTTTGTCAGGACATAAAACTGCGAGGAAAGAGGTCCTGTCCTCGTGGGACAGGTGGTAACCCTAGTCATATACAGACATTCCTACACAATTTATTTATGTAGCACAGTGTGGGTAACAGTGCTTACTACAACAGTACTATTAAGTGATTACAACTCTACATTACCATATGATACCAGAGTGAACACATGTAGTCCAGCAGTTAGACCTTAATTGTCAGGCTATTATGCTTTTATTTACATACAACCTATATGGGACTCTTCCTGAACTATTATGGGGTGTATGCAGTATGTGCCTTAAACAGTACAGGTTTTATGCAGGCGATTAACTTACTACTACTTTTAGATTTATTTCCTATGACACTACAGGCAAGAGTATTACTAACTTGCCTCACATCGCAACTGCTCCAATCTACAGCCATGGGCTTCCTCATTCATAGCCCGCTCACCTACTACTGTGAAAGACATAAGAGGAATATTTAGCCATACCTATCCATAATATACATGGACAGGCAATTATTAAACAGGTAGTGGACTGATATACATGGCTGGAGCTTCCCCTGTCCTCCTAGCCTCTTGGATCCACTGATCCAAGAGATCCCCCTTTCTCCGCTTCAGGTCGGCATAGTGATGCCTGACCTGCTCACCAGTTCAGGGTATTCCAGTGGCACTGGTGAGGTCACGGGTGAGATGGTCCCAGGCTTCCACTTTGTACTGAGAACCCTGCTACTGGCCCTGTAGCAGTCTCATGTTATGGTCTTTCATAATGAGTCTTGCCATCACCCTGGACTCCTGGATTCCCTAGTGCTGCACCTGAAAGCGCACACCCTCTCCCATTCCAGACTTAGTGCCTACAAGGGGAAACTACAACTAGTTATGAGATGTATCCCTGCCTGTTGGGTTTAAATAGGGCTGGTTTCCCACACTTTGCTGTGATTCAGTGGTTTTGAAAATGCTAAGCTATGGGCAAACCTGCTTACCTAATGTTGGCATTGCTTAGAAGGGGTATACCAATGGGCAGACTGAGTTAGCTGGCCTACACATTGCTTACACCTACTAAGCTATGCTGTGCAATGCTTAGCATTGCTTAATATTTAAGTTGTATTATATTTGCATTATGGCATTGATTTAGTATTCATTACATGTTATATATGTGTTTGGTATCCATGATTCATGTGTACGTACACTGTATGGGGTCCTTGTGTTTATTAGGGGATTTCAACACTTTATTACAATGACACCTCACATCTGGGCTTAATGTAGTACTCCACTTCACATATTTATGTCCTGTAGTAGGTTATACAATATAAAATTGTATATAGATTCCTTTCATATGTTCAGTTTGTATTTCCAATGGTGAGGATCTGTTTAGTGATACCTCAGTCTTATGTATTGCTGTGATGGCTTAGTGGTTAACTACTGTGACTATAGTGTACAGGCTCCTCAGTTCAAGATCTACAAAGGCTGTTTATTTTATTTCTGGCCAGAACAGCGGCTGACACATACATATTAATTAAGGCACTTTTAAGAAATTTTAAGTGAGTTTGCGCGGATTTGTGCAAGGGTAAGCTATGATAACCTCCGGTTAAATATGCTTACAGCGTGTTAGCTTGAATATTGCTTAACCTGTGTGCACATTGCTTACCCCCATGCAAACAGGCTTAAACACTCTTACTACTGCTTAAATATGCTTACTCCCACTTATTACTGCGTAACCATGCTTAGTCTTGCTTACTAGTGCTTACACCCACTTACCACTGCACTAATTTAGACAGTAATGTTTAATGGTTCTTCGGTAGGTGGTAGATTTGGCAACTGTATGGTTTATCCTTCATTACACATTTTACCTTCCATTTGTATCTCTGATTCCTGTGTACATATACTGTATGAGGCATTTGTGATTATCTGTGGAATTTGCAACATTATGGCAATGACACCTCACATCTGTATTTAATGCAGTACTCCAGTTCACAAATATATTTTATGTTGTAGATTATGCAACAAAATAAATTATTCATAAAGTGATTTGACATGGAAAATGGATTGTACTGGAGTGGGACTCAAACTGGGAATGACTGCTTGTAAGGCAAATGCTCTGCCCACTACACTATTGCTGTATTGCTTCATTTGCATATATCTTGCATTTTATCTTCTTGTACCATTTAACCTGCATTAACCGTAGCTAAGCGATGTGCAAACCTGTGCACCTACGGTTAAATTTGATCTGTTTCATACAAAAAATGATTTATATTTAAATGTTTTAACTATTGCTTTTGTACAATTGGGGGGATGTTGCTGGGGGTATGCGAACATCTATGAGTGGTCTCGCTCATTCTTACTCCTACACTGCTGTTATTGATTGCAGGGGCGTGTATATTCTGAGAGCTCTGCTCTGCTCTCAGACATACCCCCTGCACTTGTACATGCTCCGTGTCTGTTTAGGAGCTCAGGCAGCACATGTTCATTAATATGCATGGTGCACTGCTGTCCTGCTCCTAAACAGTCCCTTCCGTGCAGGACTAAGCTAGTCCTGTGTCAAAGGAAAAAACTTCAAAGACCAATACACGTAAGGTTCAGTTAAGGCACATTTAATAACTTGCAGCAAGGAGACAAAAACATGCAAATACAGGATTTTGCCTAACTACTAACAGGAAGTATGCTATTCTTATACTGTTTTAGAAGACATCACCTTATATAGCTGACATAATCAAACACAACTTTCAGTATTGTTCTACAGCAGATGTTACTCAGATTTTCTGCTGACATGACTAGATTTGTGAGAAACTTTTTGAGAAAAACAACCTGGCCTTGGTGGACACTAGCCTGTTGCAAGCTTCTATTGTATAGTTCTAATGCATGTGTTACATTTCAAGGTACTTTTCTAGCTCAGACACAAGCAAATGCTGATTGCAGTTCATATTTTCAAGCAGTCTTTGTTCTAATTATCTATAGCTTCTGCAGCTGTGTATTTTCTCACAGCACAAGCGGAACTCCTTGTCTAAGTTTCATAACATTTATACAAGTGGTATTGTTCTATTCATTATTTTCCTGACACAAGCAGAAATCATCTGCTTCTCAGTAAATTTCCAAGGCATAAGCAAAGATTTTAGCTGCACATATTTCATGACAATACAAGGTCAGAAAGCTTCTGCAATTTGTACAGATTTATGCAGTGTAAAATAGAATAAATGTGTTAACCCTTTTCAAGCTCTAAATGCACTAAGCATATTACTAATACATATACTAATACATATTTTTCTGACATTTCCCCCCTTTTAATACTTTTATTCTACTTTCAAAATAAGCATAAACAGTTTGTTTTCTTCTCCTAACCTCTTCCACTTAGGATTTGCAGTTAAGAGAGTCATTCAGTTTAAACTCATGAAAGCATTTTCAATCTTTTAACAGTTCTTCAAACTCAGTACTTTGATATAAGGTTTCAGAAACTGACATGTCTATAAAGTCTTTAATCAGTCTTTTCATGCAGGGGATGCCACAACAAACACATACTCCCAGTAGGAGCATTCCTACACAAATGGCAATCAGGATGTTCATTAGGATGTTACCCCACCCCCCAAATCATTTCTGGAAAAAGCCTGTCAGAGGGTTTGGTCCTGGTTTGGTCATGGCCGACACTTGCTGAATTACCTCAAGATGATTGTCTATCTCATGTTTATGGTCAGGAATATACGAACAGCACTCTTCCTGGATTAAAGCGCAAGTACCACCTCTTGCCGCTAGGGTGAAGTCGAGAGCCATGCGGTTTTGAAGCACTACAGTTCTCATGGCATTCAGTTCATCAGTCACCAATTCAAGAGCAGAAAAAGTTGTATTGCTCATTACTTCGAGAAGTTTAGGCAGTTTGCTCAGCTCTCAGATCGATTTCATTGCTCCATATGCTGGTAATATGCCTGACCACGATATGACACTATCACTCAAGTCCATATGTGAGAGTCCATTGCCTATAGAATGATGGTTTTTCCAACGTGCATCAATTTGTCCCACTGGATTTACAGGTTTCTTGATGACCTCTCGGACATTTCAAATTTTTCCTCGAGGCAAAACTGCAGTGTGTCGTATGGCCGGAACCAGGTAATCCAAAAAACAACTGCCGGACCAATTCTCAGGTAACCATTTGTATGCCTTTCTGTCACACACAAAATAACAGTCCTCTACTTTAGTAGTAACTTTGCTATGAATATACACTTGCCCTGCATGAAACATTTTTCTATCAATTATAGACAGTTATTTATAAAGAACATAATTATGTTTTACTTCATCATTTGTTTTGTGCATCAATCCAAGAAATGAATCATAGTTTGTATTACAATAAAAATCTGCATTGTTACCTTTAGTGTAACATTTATAAGGAACAGTCACATTGCAATTGTTCCAACCCACCTGAACAGTATAATTTTTATAAAAACACACAGTTCCCTTTTGTGGAACAGACAAGTGCAATGCTATTTTATCTTGTGATGTAATGGTTGAGGTATCATAAATCAAATTTTCCCAGGTATCATTGACCCCTAGGGGGACCGTAGTCATTAATAACCCCCCGTATGCTTTCGGCAAAGCTGTGCAAATCCAGCAATTTGAAACATTGAAAGTCTCAGCATACACATATTTAATTGCCTGGTAAGTGTTAAAGTTTGGATGCCAGTCTATGAGTAACACTTCACGTTTATTCAGTTCAGTCTGTGTGGCTGGGAAAAGGAAAGGCCACAGCAAAAAGATTATTGTCACTAGTACAGTTAACAGGATGATTATGCAATACTTCTGAGGAAAGGGTTGTTCTGCATTCCTGTTTCTTCTGGACTCTATCATTTTTACTCTTGGCATGTGACAAGATTTTTGTCCAGTTCAAAGTTCTTAACTAGTTTGCAGTGCATCAGGTGGATCCAGGAGGCACGCTCTGCTATCTTGACTGCAGTGGGTGTCGACAGAAGCACTTGATATGGACCTTCCCACTTTGGTGACATCCAATTCTTTTTCTTTATTGTCTTCACCCAGATCCAGGTACCTGGGACCACTGCCACTTCTGACGGTCTGGTTTGTTCTTTATCTGAAACAGAATTTGACTGCAACAGATGTTTAGAATTTAACAAGTTTCTCATGTACTCAGCTAGTGTACAGTCAGCTTCCTGGTCTGCGGGCATGAGAGGTTTCCACTGAGGTATATAATAAGCCCTTCCAAATAGCTTTTCAAAAGGAGTCAATCCTTTTGCATTCAGAACAGTTCTCATGCTCAGCAGTGCCAAGGGCAGACAGTACACCCAATTCCTCTGTGTTTCTACTATTAACTTCCTTAGCTTACTCTTTAAAATCCCATTATGCCTCTCTACTAGCCCTGCAGATTGTGGGTGGTATGCACAATGATTTTTTAAAGAAATACCAAAATGTTTACTTAACTGTTGTATGGTCTGGTTTACGAAGTGTTTGCCATTGTCACTGTAGATCCTTTCCGGAATGCCGAATCTAGGAATGATTTCTTTAACGAGAATTTTCACCACGGTTGCCGCATCTGGATTTTTAGTTGGAAAGGCTTCCACCCATCTGGAAAACATATCTACAATGACAAGACAATACTTCTTATTTTCACATTTGTTCAATTCTATAAAATCCATACAGATAGTATGAAACAGATACGGTGGTGTAGGGAAACTCCCTTGTTTGGGCTTTAACGCCCCTTGTGCATGAGGTTTATTACAAATGTGGCACATCGAACAAAATTTTTTAGAGTAGTTTACGAATCCGTATGTCGTGAACCAGCTGTACCATCCCCTCTGTTGAGACATGGCACTGCCCATGGCTCAACAAAGCTGCATATCTAAACAAATTAGATGGCAATATCAGTTTCCCTTCTTTAGAGATGTACAGCCCCTTTTCGAGAATTGTTCCTCGTTTTACCCATCTTTGTTATTCAGCTTGCGTAGTAAGTGTCTGCATTGTCTTTAACATTTCTACATCTAAAATTTCAGAGGGTTGTAATTCCTCATTCAAAAGAAATACTTCTGAAGCTGCCTGCTTTGCAGCTGTATCAGCTCTCACATTACCTTTTGAAATCCTATCCTGTTGCTTGGTATGAGCTGTGCATTTACAAATAGCTACTTTCTGAGGTAACTGAGTAGATTCTAAGAGATTTAAAATAAATTGTGCATGATTGATTGGTTTGCCAGTAGATGTTATCATTCCTGGATTTTTCCACTGTTGTGCAAAACCATGTACAGTAGAAAAAGCGTACTGACTGTCACTAAAAATATTCACACATTTACCCTTTGCTAAGGTACATGCCCGTGTCAAGGCAATCAATTCTGCTGCCTGTGCAGATAAATTGTGTGGTAAAGATTTTACTTCTATAGTGTCAGTATCAGAAACTACTGCATATCCTACTAGGTTCTGTCCTGCAGGACCCCTTTTGCACGAGCCATCCACGTAGTATGTCACCTCGGCATCATCCAAGGGAACATCTGTGCGATCTTTTCTAGGCAGTGTCTTTTGCTCAATCACCTGCAGGCAGCTGTGCGGTGTGCCATCTGCAGGGGTTGGGAGCAAGGTAGAAGGGTTCAAAGTCATACATCGTTCAATTGTCATATGAGGTTGGCTCAACAATATAGTCATACAGGAAAGATG
The DNA here is from genome assembly GCF_019279795.1 of Protopterus annectens. Taxonomy (NCBI): domain Eukaryota; kingdom Metazoa; phylum Chordata; order Ceratodontiformes; family Protopteridae; genus Protopterus; species Protopterus annectens. The sequence continues at coordinate 1,293,731,620 of NC_056729.1, read as the reverse complement.
CCTAGCAGAGGAAAGATATGCTACCTTCTCTTGCAGTAAAATAATTGCGACTGCATGAGGCACTCTCAATGTGAGAGGGTGGAACAAAACTACTGAGGCCGAAGCCTGTACTGCCATTACAGCTGCAACTACTGCTTGAAAATAGTGAGGTAAAGACTGTGCCACTGGGTCTAGTTGTGATGAATGGTAAGCAATAGGGCATTGCTTGTCCCCATGCTGCTGTGTTAACACTGATTGTCATATAACCTTGCTTACAATCTACAGTTTGGAAAAAATGTTTATGATAGTTTGGTAATCCCAAAACTAATGAGGATGCTATTAACTGTTTCAGTTTGAAGAAAGCAGATTCTGCTTCTGGTGTCCATTGTAACAAATCCTGTGCTGCCATAGGCTTTTTATAAATCAGGTTAGTCAGCGGTGCAGATTCAAAGGCATAGTTTGGAATCCAGCTCCGATAAAAATTAGTCGTACCCAGGAAGGACATCATTTCCTTTTTGGTAGTGGGTTTTGGTGCTTGTAAAATCGCTATTTTTCTGTCCTCATCTAATGTCCTACCCTCCTTGGATATTACATATCCTAGGTATTTAACTTGTTTTTTCCAAAGCTGCAGTTTATTTTTGTTTACTTTATGTCCTTCAGTGGCTAAAAATTGTAATAGCGCTATGGTATCTTCTTTACAATCTTGCTCGGTGGGGGCCAGCAGGATATCATCAACATAAAGTAAAATCTGACTACCTCTCGGTGGGGTAAATCCCAAGTTACTTGCCATTTCTTGTGAGAATATTGTCAGACTTTCACTATATCCCTGTGGTAGTCGCGTATATGTATACCTTTTTCCCTGAAATGTGAATGCAAACCAATACTGGCTGTCAGGGTGTATCAGTATCAAGAAGAACGCATTGCTGATATCTACCACAGAAAAATATTTCTGTTGAGGTTTTAAATCTTTCAACAGGGTGTGTGGGTCTGGCACCGTAGGTGCCCTTAGTATTACTGCATCATTTACAGCTTGCAAATCTTGGGCCATACGCCATTCTCCATTTGCTTTCTTAACAGGAAATAAGGCCGTGTTACATAGTGAATCAGGAGATTCCACCAGCACCCCTTCCTTAAGTAAAGCTGCTATAATAGGTTTGATTCCTACCTCTGCATCTTTTCTTAAGGGATACTGTCTTTTTTGTGGTCTAAATGCTGACTTTGGCATAATAATAACTGGTCCCGCTGTACGAATAAGTCCTACATCTGACTTTCCTGTTGACCAAAGAGTTCCTGGTATATTTTGTAAGGCATTCTCTTCCTCCTTCAATAGGAGTGCTAATCAGCTGTCCTTGCTAGACTGCAAGTGTACAGCTGGGTGGGTCTGAGTTATCCAATTCAACTTCTGCATTTGTATTCCCTGTTCTGACAGTTCTAACTCTGTCTGTTTTTCCCATCTCATGACTTTTTCTCCTAAGTCTACTCATTTTACATTCTTGTCCTTAGTTAAGCTAACATGTGGTAATCGATTAGATTTATAAAGTGCAAAGAACTCCTGGGGCAATGAACAGCTGGCTACACTGTTCCCTTCTGTGTCCCAGTACAGATTACGTAATATCAATCTGTTTGCACGATTTCTAAACAATTCTTGCTCATATTCCTTATCAGGTCCTGGTGTGTTACAATAATACAGAGTACAGTGCAACAAATGCTGTTTATCAATGTCACGGGAGGGGAACTTGCTGATGGCTATGTTCATCAACTCTTCGGTTACTGCCCCTGGACCAGTCGTAACCAAGTCCTGGCTGTACCAATAAAACATTTCACCATCCGATTGCACTGTAAAGGTATCGGTTTGTCGCTGTGCTTCCATACCCTGCATAGTCAGAACTACTGCTATACCAAATAGCTGCATAAGGTCTCTGCCCAAGAGATTTACTGGGCATTTTGCAGAAACAACAATTTTGCTTTTCTGGGTCAATCCTGAAACAGGATCAGTTATTGCAATATTATGGGAGAGGGGCTCCCGATACAGCTGTTCATTAGCTGCTTTCACTAGTATGTAATCAGGTGACTCTGAATTCTCTGGCAGTTTGGAGGGATGTATCAGGGTCCGTGATGCCCCTGAGTCACACAAGAATCTGACTTCCCTCCCTTCTACCAGGAGTGTAACTTCTGGTTTCATGTCTGCTAAATAGAGCTCTAAGCTCAATAAAGCTAAATCCAATATTTCATTTTCTTCACTATCCGTAACTTCCAGCACTTCCTCCATTCATTCTGTCACATTCTCTACTCCCTCTATTACATTTTCATTTGTCATATCTCTGCTATCCCCTTCTAGTGATTCCTGACTATCATATAGTCAGTTCTCACCCTCCTTGTCTTCCGTGGTTGCCTTCTTGTTTTTCTTGCAATCCCTTGCCAAGTGTCCTTTGTTACTGCATTTGAAACATTCACCCCTTTTCTTTCGCCCTTCAAAGTCCTCTGATCGCTGATCAGATTGTTTGTTTCCCTGGGAATTTCTCTTGCCCTTTTTCCCGGACTGTACTACATAAACTTCTGCTCCATCTTCTACAGAAAATACTTGGGCTTTCTTTTTCTTTTTGCTATTAAAATGCCTTTCGGCATGCCTAGCATATTCAAGTAATGACTGTAATCTGCTTGTACGATGATCTACCATGTGCTTTGTAATAAAATTGCTTATGGGTGCAATGCTGCCTTTCAAAAATGCATTCTTTAACTGCTGCTCATATGGAGAATATTGTGTCTGATCTTCAGGAACCTGCATTCCACAATGGGTATTAAAACATTCTAACAGTCTGGCATAATATCTGTCAACAGTTTTGCCTTCTTGTTGGATGCATTGATTAATGCAAGTCCAGTCTGCCCTAGGCTTCCATTTCTCAGAGATACTGTCTGTAAGACCTTTCACTCTATTGTCTAGCTCTGTGCTGCTATGTGGGAGGGGCCTGTGTGCAGCGTCACGGGGATTCCAGTCGCCACTAATCATGTGCCAATCTGGTCCCACAATTTGTCTGACTACTTTTTCTACCTCTTCTCTGTTTAAATTACAACTTAGCCTCATTCCTTGCAAATCTTCTAAGAACTTTCTAAAATTAACTTTTGGATGGGGAATTCCCTCAGTGCCTTTCCGGATGTCTTCCGGAGTCCAGGGTCTATACACTAGGAAAGTTGGGTCCTGACCTTCTTGCCCTGCCTGAGGATTAGGCACTTCTATAAGTGGGCATATTTCTTCTTCACTCATAGATCGTGAATTCCTACCCATTTGATATAACTCAATGTCCCATTTTGAATTACCTGCCCGTGTTTGAGACCTGGTCTCGATGGGATCTCTAATAAATGGTTTCGCTTTTGTAGTGTCTCTATTTACAGTGACAGCAAGATATCGTGGGGGTGGACTAACTTGTTCACTTGCTTCATATTCTGATAAGGGAGGCGGAGGGGCCGATGCTATTACTAAGTTATTGTCCTCCTTATCTAAAAACATTGCTTTTGAATTATTATTCTTTTGTTCCCTATGGTTTACTTCCTCAATCCACCTGTGTGCCTGAGGAATTCCTAATTGACGTTGCTTTTTTACCCGACCTTTAGAATCGGTTTTAAGCTGTTTGACAAGTTTGATAAGCGAGGATTTTTCTAATTTACCATCAAATTCATACTTATTAACCCATTTTGAATAGTATTTAATATTATCAGCACGCTGTAACTGCATGTATTTCGCGTCTTCGGTTAACGGCGGATTTTGGGGTCTTTTTGTGCAATTATTACCCATTTTGTTCTACCCTTTTAATCGTTACGTAACTCCTTATTTTTTAATGTGGTACCACGGATTTTGTTATAGTCTCTTCAGAATGACTGCCTACCTGCTCTGTTTCCCTGATCTATGACAAGACAGTAATCTTTTTGTCCCTGACTTGTAAAAACAAAAGTCTCAACAAAACAATACAAATCTAGTCCCTGATCTAAAACAGAAAAAAGGTAGATTCACCTTACCTGAGCCTTCGTGATTGATCACCTGGTTTGTGTAAACCCATCCTTCAGTCGCAGATCAGAAAGTGGCTGGCCTCTTTTGTACAACAATTCAGTCGGAGTGCTTTTCAAATAAGAAGAACCAATGTGGTTTCTTCCCCATACCGTTTCAAGCCACCTGGCCTGTCTGATCCGAGGCAAAGTGAGGGTTTCCGGTCTGAAGGACCAATCTGTCAAAGGAAAATACTTCAAAAACCAATACATGTAAGGTTCAGTTAAGGCACATTTAATAACTTGCAGCAAGGAGACAAAAACATGCAAATACAGGATTTTGCCTAACTACTAACAGGACGTATGCTATTCTTATACTGTTTTAGAAGACATGGCCTTCTATAGCTGACGTAATCAAACACAATTTTCAGTATTGTTCTACAGCAGATGTTACTCAGATTTTCTGCTGACATGACTAGATTTGTGAGAAACTTTTTGAGAAAAACAACCTGGCCTTGGTGGGCACTAGCCCGTTACAAGCTTCTATTGTATAGTTCTAATGCATGTGTTACATTTCAAGGTACTTTTCTAGCTCAGACACAAGCAAATGCTGATTGCAGTTCATATTTTCAAGCAGTCTTTGTTCTAATTATCTATAGCTTCTGCAGCTGTGTATTTTCTCACAGCACAAGCGGAACTCCTTGTCTAAGTTTCATAACATTTATACAAGTGGTATTGTTCTATTCATTATTTTCCTGACACAAGCAAAAATCATCTGCTTCTCAGTAAATTTCCAAGGCATAAGCAAAGATTTTAGCTGCGCATATTTCATGACAATACAAGGTCAGAAAGCTTCTGCAATTTGTACAGATTTATGCAGTGTAAAATAGAATAAATGTGTTAAGCCTTTTCAAGCTCTAAATGCACTAAGCATATTACTAATACATATACTAATACATATTTTTCTGACATCCTGCATGGAAGGGCAGTAAATCCGGGGGAATAACTTTTCAACTGATTTGCTCTCAGTTATTTACCCAACTACTCCTGTAATGTCTTGCATTCTTTCAAACTTCCATATAGTATTTCCTGCAACCAGTTCCTCATGCCGCCTCACTCAGAGGTGTCGACAATGTTTCCGAAAATAACCCCTGAATAAATATGTGCATAAAAAAATAAATCAACAAATAAACACTGTTGCTTGGCATTTTGCTTTCTCATTAAATGTTAATTTTTAATTTTTATTTATAGCATGCATTCATAAGTAGACTGGTCTCATTTATAGATGCTAAGCTGAGGAGAACCTTGTTTTTACTGTTACTTTGTAAGACATAAATAACACCTACAAAGTAAAGCAAATTCAGAAGCAGAAGCTTTTGCTGAACTCCGAGCATGGAGTAGAATTCCAGAAAACATATGTGCATTAACAGGTAACACACTCACCTTTGCTTGATTACCACACCAGGTGCTTGGGTTCATTGTTCCAAGAGTGACACTTTAGTGAAGCATGGGGGTGTTGTTTTAGGCATTGTTTGCTAATTTGTCATAGTTCCTACTAAACAAAACACCCTACACTAATGACAGGCAGGGGGCCAAGCCAAACTGCACCCCCACACCCCCCTACTTTAATATTCTAACTCCGAGATCACACAAACAGGCACACAAGGCAAACACACACCCACACAGTACAGTCCCTCACACACACACACCACAGTCACAACACACACTTACACACAGCATTTCCCCTCACAAATACACTCACACACACACTTACCTACAGCAGAACACTCAAAGCGCTAATTCAAACACCCGTAACATCGGTATTTTGAATCTCGTGGTTTTCGGTGTTCTGCGATTTCATTGTTTTTGTCTTGGCGTTCCGGAATTCAATCTTCTGGTCTTTCGTCCAACTCAAGTAGACCCATATATATATATATATATATATATATATATATATATATATATTTTTATATATATATGTATATATATATATATATATATATATATATATATATATCTACTGTATATGGGTCTACTTTGATTCACTGAAAACTCATTTCACTGAATTTCAAAACACTCACACCAAATCACTGAAAGCTCAAATTACTGAAAACTCATTTCACTGAATGCAAGAACTGTTGGGCAAATAAAGCATATATGCCCTTTTCCCCATTGTAGTGCAATCCTGGAGCTGGTATATATAGTTGGGGGGTAGCCCCCACCTACTTTTCATTTTATATTGTTAGCTTTTAGTGAAATGAGATTCATAAATATAAAAGCTAAGTAGATGAGAGGGGCACACCCACCCACACCCCCCTAACTATATATACTAATATCAGGATGGCACTACAGTGGTTGAACGGGCATACATGTTTATTTGCCCAACAGTACTTCAGTGAAATGAGTTTTCAGTGATTTGAGCTTTCAGAGATTTTTTGAGGGTGAACTGAAATTCAGTGAAATGAGTTTTCAGTGAATCAAAGTAGACCCATATATATATATATATATATATATATATATATATATATATATGTGTGTGTGTGTGTGTGTGTGTGTGTGTATATATACATACACACACACACACACACACACACACACACACACACACACACACACACACACACACACACACACACATATGTATATATATATATATATATATATATATATATATATATATATATATACATATATATATATATATATATATATATATATATATATATATATATATATATATATATATATATATATATATATATATATATGTATATGTAAAGCCTGCACCTAATTGCCACTCTCCCTTTTGGCAACAGTTTCAATACTTGGGAATATAGCCATGAAGAAACTTAGAAAAAATGTTAGGGGTTGCTACTGCTATCATTAAAACATATACATAACAGGCTTTAATACAAGATGCTGCTGCCAGACATCAGCAAAGAAGAATACGAGTGTTTAGGCCATGTTTGGCATATCATGGACTTCATCATACTGTCCGAATGGAGAGATGATAAATCAGCAAGCAAACAAGAGTAGTATTGCTGGAATTAAATTCATCCTCAAATCTTGGATAATACCGTCACAAGGTGGACCCTGTTTTTTGCAAAATCTCATCAAGACAACACTGATATATAGACTATTTTATATAGCATAACTCATGGACAGAAGTAGGATAAAAAATAAAAAAGGTAACTGGGCGCACAAGACCCAGGATAGAAAGTGCCCAATCCTGGTAGGTGCACTGGTACAAGGACTGGAAAAAAATGACAGTGTTCAAGCCTCAAGACACGGAAACATTCCTACAATGGGGCTAGGCCAGGCCCAGGGAGCGGATGCCTCCCAGTTGTAGAAGGAAGTAGAAGTCCACAAATATCACTAAAATTGAAAGGCCAAAAAGAGTCATAAAGATGATAAAGTGGACTGTTGAGGATACGAAAGAAATTATGTAGTTACTATTATGCAAGAAGCCCAGAATTTCCAGGCAGAAGATGTACAAAAAGATTAAGAGGGAAATTAGAGGAAAGAAAAATACTTGTGCAAGAAAAACTGTCAAATAAAAATCAGTGTTCATTAATAAAACAAATTTATGAAAAACATTATATAGACCAATAAACCTTGGGCTATTTGGAAAAAGGAAGTGACAGAAAAACTGCAGAAATATAAAGAACAAAATCTAGAGATTTTTCCAAGGTAAAAAAAAAGAAATATGAATATGGGAAAGAAAGAAATATGGTGCAATATTTATGCAAAGGAGAAAGCCAAAATAATCAACACAAAAAAGCAGCCACAAAGGTATTGGAAGAGAAATACAGGCAAAGGCATCCAGATATGGAAAATTTCACAATACAGAAAATAAGATCACAAAGAGATAACGTAGAACAGAAGATTAGTAAAGTAGGAGTTAAAAAACAGAAGTTGAGGTTATGGAATACCTATGAAGTGTAGGATTTAGTGTAGAAAGTCTAACACAGTTTACATCAGAGTATGATGGGACAATGAGTGCCCCAAGTAAGGAGAAACAGGAGGAGCAGAAGACATCTGAAGAAAAAAAAAATGGACATATAAAAGAGAAAGAGATTTAATATGGTGCAATATTTATAAAAAGGAGAAAGTAAAACTAATCAACACAAAAGGAACAGCACCAAAGACATTTTAAGACAAATACAGGCAAAGGCATCTGGATATGGAAAATGTTACAATACAAAAAATAAGAAATAAAAAAACAAAGAGGAAACATTAAAAAGGATTAGTAATGGAAAAGTTAAAAAAATAGAAAGTAAGGTTATGGATTACCTGTAAAGTGAAGGATTTAGCATTGAAAATCTGACTTTGATAACATCTCAGCAGAATAGATAAATGGATCCCCAAATTAAGGAGAAACTGGTGGAGCAGAAAACATCTGATCGATTGCCATATGAAGATACGTTGGAGTTTTCAATAGGAAACTAGTGCAAAAGTTCAGTTGGAGTTGCACAACAAGGGAAGGAACAGGAAACTGCAGCAACTCTGACACAGTCAATGTTGTGGAGTGATAGGCCAGTGAGCTCCCATATGAAAGAGGAATGGATGACACATGATGAAACTAAAGAGAATATGGCACAGGAAGATGCTGTGGAACTTTCTATAGAATGCCTGCAGAAAATGGAGAACAAAGAGTGTGCCCTCAGTGTAGAAGAAAATTATCTAAGAGAAGAGTTGCTTGATGTAATAGAGATGGATAGACATATTAAAACTGATGAAAAAATAGAGTACAAAAAATTAATACAACCCCAAAAGTTAGAAGTTTGATAAAATGAACACAGGGAACAGATCAACAAAAATACTCAGAAAGATAGACATGATTAAAGCAATGCATAATATCAGAACAGATCATGATCTATTGTGCACTATTGCAAATAATAAACTAAAAATAGCACAAGCAGAAAAACTTAGAAGATATGGATATAAATATAAAGAAAAGGTACAAATAAGCAATTTATTAATGATCCAAAAAAGATTTATAGAGGATTGGGAAACAAGGCACAAGGAATTGAAACATCACCAAAAAAGAAGAAATAAATACATTTTTGAGAAATATCTATGAAGATGCTGTGGAACACAACAAATATGCTAAATGGATAGAAGAAGTAAAAGAAAGAATAAGAAGTTAAAATGTATAGGATATGAAATGGGGTGAAGTAGCGGCCAGACATACTGAAACAAAGTTATGAAAAGCTCCTAATTGCCCTTTTGTCTTGCCCTTAACCCATTAAGCTGTCTACTTAAATTAGGTCATAGCTACAATTTGGCTCCCAGAAGATGATTTAAAACTGTATGTTTATCAGACAAGGAACTGACAGCACAACTGCAAGTGGTTAAAACTTTTTCAGATGATATAGTAATGCCATTTGGTCTTGATAAATGTGCAAAATCAACCTTTAAAGCAGGAAAGCTGCAGCACCAAGAAAACATCAGTTTTGGACAAGAATGTGACACAAAAGAACTTAAGCAAGAGGGAGTGTATAAATATTTGGGAACTGATGAAGGATCAAGAATAAAACATGAACAAATGCGAATAAAACTTAGTAAGGAATATTTTAGAAGATTAAAATTAATACCGAAAACAGCATTGTCATCTACGAACAAACTCCAAGCTATAAACCAGTTTGCTCTTCCTGTCCTAACTTATAGTTTTGGAGTGATTGAGTGGCCCCAAAAGGTGTTGGATTGGTTGAACATGTAAACAAGAAGGACGCTTCATGCTCATAAAATGATTTATAAATATCATTGTATACCAGGACTATATTCCCCATTCTGAAGAAGGTATGGGCTTCCTCGAAACTAATTACATGTACAGATCTGCAATCATGGGACTGCATACATATCTGCTGATCTCACAAGATCCAAATGTAGTGAACATTTTGAAACATGAGGAGAATAAGTTTTAGATGACTTCCCTGTTTATTTTAGCAGAAGCATATCAATGTCAATCGGGAATGGAAATCAAACCAGAAGTAGTTAAAAATCAAGCAGCAGCTAAATGTGCCAAAAAAAAAAAAGAAAGAATATAAGGTGAAGGATCATATGAGAAGGGAGGAAATGTGGAAAGAGCATAAATACTGTTGTAAGTATAGAAAACTCTTGGAACAACCTCATAAACCAAAATACAAAAGGTTAATATTGGTGGCCCAAGATATACACATTGGTTTACAAAGTATATTGAACATGTGGGCAAAACAGACTAATATAGGTTTTGTAAAACAGAATTGGAAGTAATTGCACATCTTTTTGCTTGTTGTGATATACTAATGGCAGAAGGACTGTATACTGAAAGGCATAATAATGTGGCAAAACTGTTGCATTGGGGATTGTGCAAACATTATAATATCTAAGTAGCTGAAAAACACTGGAAACATGAGCCACAAAGCATTACAGAAAATGAAGAAGTTTCTAACGCGTGACCACCCATTACCAAGTTCAAAAAATAGATCCGAGAAAACCAGATATATTAGTTCATGAAAAGAAGACAAAAGTAGCATTGATCATTGAAATTGCTACACCCAGTGATACAGTGTCTTACGTACTGAGAGACATGAAGTCATAAAATACAAGGATTTGCAGGCAGAAATGAGGACAATGTGGAAGAAGGATACCCAAACAGTTCCAATAGTAGTAGGAGCAACAGAGCTTATAAAAAATAATTTACAATTGGACTTAAATACGTTACCGATACATGTAACTCCATATGAATTGCAGAAGGAGTAATAACTGGGCACATTGCATTGCCGCAAAGAGCACTTCTGGCTAGCATCAAAGATTAAAACAATACTGATTTCATGAACTTGAATCATACTTTGACTCAGGAATGGGGTCCATTCTCTTCATGGTATTAGAAACCCAAAAGACTTGGAAAGAAATAATAGAGCTTTACAGCAAATAGGTGGCATCTGCTTCCTTTACCTGAAGTCCCAATGAAATCATGGAGAACCCATCCAGGTGGAAATTAAGGTATGTGTAACATTACAGATATTATCAACAGACACTGGTGGCTATTAAGGATGTCACAGGCCTCAGCCTCAATAATACTACACCAATTTATCACTGCAAAGCTGCTACATGTAAATGAGCATATCTGGTTTCCCTGTATCACCACACAATATTTCTATGTCATAGCGCATTTCCCTGAGATTTGAGGGGGCATATACTGCACACACATTGAAATAAAAGCCCCACCTGGTGAACAGGGCTGGAGGTACATCAACAGAAAGGCTGTCACTCTATCGACTGTCAAGCAGTCTGTTCTGTCCAAGGAATCATCTTTGTTTGTGCACATAACCCTGGCAGTTAAAAATGTCACACCTGTGACCTGTATCTAAAGTTTTCTAGGGAGCAACTTTGCACAAGAGCATCTTTTGGGGGATGCAGGTTATGCACTGTATCTTTAGCTGATGTCACCCATGAATAACATGCACAACATCACTGACAAAGTTTACAATGATGCACACACTTGAGCTAGAAATATTATAGAGAGTGTTTTCTGGCTTGTTAACATCATATTTCTACTGTCTAGATACATATCGAGGCCCTGCAGTATGACCCAGCCACCTCGGCCAAAATACTGACAATGTGTGCCATGTTACATAATATCATTGTTAGAAAACAGTTGCAACAGGGACATCAAGGCTGAGGACCACAGTTTCTAGCACCACAGGCAGGGCCAGCAGACACAGGTGAGGAGTCTGATGAAGAACAGCTGGAGATGATACTGGCAGATGGATGGATGGATGCACAAAACACTATATCCCTGGCTGAGAGGCAGAGAATAGTGCACACAATCACTAAGTAAGTGAAAAGTTAAGAAGATAAGTGCATGCAAACACTAATAGTGATGCATGCAAAATTATCGGCCTTTTCTTGCCTATATAATGGTTGTGCTCTCTAAACATCAGACAGACTCATCCTCAGAAGAGGCAACCTTTATCAGCAGCATTAACCAATGTATGTGATGAACTTGTCTTGTAAATAACGGATAAAAATTATTACTTTTATATGCAAGTACTATAGTGCGGTAAGATAAAACATTGCTCAACTGTACTATAATATCAGCAGTAAATCATGAGTGATATATTCAACGTAAACATTTAAAAACAAGTAAATTATGAAAAAGTGTATAAAAGTGGCTTTTCATAGCCCATGTATGCAGCTTGTGCATCAAGACAAAGCTAGCCCATGTCAAAATGACCCCTATACTATACCTTTCATCCTCTTAGCTCAAGGAATCCGGACAAAGCCTACAATAAGGGGGCAAAGACCAATAAATAGGGGCATATTTTAAATATTGCTATTATAAACTAAGAATGTTGATAGAAATCCAGGATTTGTGTTAGCATGCATCTTCAGAAGGACATGAAGTCTGAAACTCAAATGCATGACATTATTTAGTGACTTCAAGCATTAGTGATTTGCCAGAAAAACACATATTTTATGAGTAGCAGACTAAAAATATGAGGCAAAAATCTCAGCATCCTGAAAATATAAGGAGAGATGAAAGGTATGTCTCTTAATGTTAAGCAAATTTTTCACATAGGTACTTGATCCAGCATACTTACGCATGTCTGAGAAATAGAAAATATAGCATAAGTATGCAAGACACAAATTAGGAATATGCCACCAAAACAGAGTAATAAAACAAATATGCAATGACAAAACTTGCATACTTGACCTGCTTAACAAGCAGTAATTCAGAATTAATAGAACTGTATTACTACAGTAAGAACAACCTAGATAACACTCAGTTGAGTTTGAGCAGAATAACAGAAATGTGCAATTCAGTACAATACAGAAAGGCACGCATCTGACTAAGGCAGCAAGAATTAGCTATCTATTCTGTACATTAGACATAGGTAATCCTAAGTCACAAAGAAATAAGCAAAAAGCAGGAAATGGTCATCTGCACCTGCACAGGATGGGGGAAGGTGGGTTACAGGAGGAAAAGCATGATACCAAAGAAGTATATGTGTGTATATATATATATATATATATATATATATATATATATATATATGTATGTGAGAGACAGAATTAAATCAGGTTAAAAGCAAGTATGCATTGTCAAAGACAGTCGCAACAGTATACATATAATTGTATCTATTACCGGCACTGATTACCTTTATCATATAAAAGGTCATGTCATATCAGTGGGTCCAGTATCACATAGTCCCACCACATCAGCGAACCAAACAAATAAATACACAAAAACATACTCGAAGGCTCTAAATAAAAATCTACCTAAGCAACAGAGACCTCCAAAGCAGACATCCAAGCAAACGCCACCTCAAAACAAAACACGCACAACACATAACCCACAAAGTCAGTGTGCCAAGCAGCCACAGCCCTTAAGGCTGAATAACACACTTGATACTATTGTTATAGGTGACTCTATTGTCAGACACACTGGCGTCCCACTCACCAGGCTGAATAAAGAGAAGGTCACGGTGAGCTGCCTGTCGGGTGCTAGGATCCGCCACATAACACAAGCACTCAGGTCACTCCAAAGCAAATACAAGTATGACTCAGTCATTGTACATGCTGATGTGAATGACCTGAGATGTACCTCTCTGGACTACATGAAAAGAGACATAGAGGAGCTCTCTGATCATGTAGCCCAGGCTGGTATGATCCTGACCTTGAGCAGCATCTTACCCTCACCTAGAATGATGCCACAGTACAAAGACAAAATGATCGATTTTAACAATTGGCTAAAATTTTGGTGTCATTCAAAGGGGATCCAGTGTCTGTCAGCCTGGGATGACATGCTCGACAAGCCACGTTGCTTCGCTAGGGACGGCTTGCACCTGTCACCACTGGGCTTTCGGATATTGGCAAAGGCTCTTGCCACCCTATAGTGCCTTTTTAGGCAAGGCTCAAAAGTCAAACCCACCCCATAGACAGCACAAGGAACAAGAAACTAAGGGTAATGCTGCTAAATGCCAGAAGTCTTAACCTCAAGATGCACGGCTCTCCTCTGTATGGAGAACATCGATATCTGTGCAGTGATAGAAACCTGGTTCAAGGCTCCAGAGAGCACCCCAGCACTACCAGGCTATACCTCATATCATGCTTTTCGGCCCCAAAACCCGGACCGAACCACAAAACGAGGGGGAGCTTCCATATTTATCAAGGATATCCACACCTCCAGGTTAGTGGCATTGCATCGGAGACCATCCATGTGCAACTAACAGTGGGCAAGACGGCTTTTCAGTTTATAGCATCCTACAGACCACACTCTCAAAGTCAGGAATCCCACTCGGCTTTCCTGAAAACATTGGAGAACATGAAGATCTCTCCAAACACCATTATATTGGGTGACTTCAACTACCCAAACATTGACTGGGAGCACTACTCAAGCCCCAGCACCTTAGCCCAAAGGTTCCTGGAAATTATAAACTCAAATGCTATGGAACAACTAGTCACCACTCCCACAAGAAGGGACAACATACTAGACCTGATCATTACCAACATGGGGACTCTATGCTCCACACCAGAAGTATATCCCTCATTGGTAAGATCAGACCATAAATTAATTTCACTGGATGTCCACATCCCGACCCCACCCCCAGCCCAGAAAACCACAGTGAAAAACTTCTCAAAAGCGAACTTCTCACTTCTCAAAACCGAAGTGGAATCCTTCAGGGCCCCAGGGCCAGTGGAAACTATGGCCCAAACTGCAGAAACCTATATAAACTCATTCTACGGACATCTCCAGGAATGCATGGATCATGCTATCCCAAACAAAACCAAGACCCAATCATCCAAAGGCAGGCATCCAGTCTGGTGGACCCCTGCCATAAATACACTGTACAACAGAAGGAGGAAGCTACTACATGATAGAGCAAAATCCCTAATAGGGAAGGCATCTCTGATCAGTACTAGCAAAAAATTACGATCCCTCATAAAATCCTCCAAGGCCAGCTTCGAGAGAAAAATTGCACAGGACACCAAAGACAATCATAAGGCTTTTTTCAGTTATGTTAGAAACCTGGGATGCAACTCCCAGACTTGTTCTGAGTTGATTCTAAATGACAAAAAATACACTGAACCCACAGACATCACCAATATCCTGGCAGACAGGTTCAGTGCAAACTTCTCCCCCCCCCCCCCAAAAGAGCAAGTATCTATCCCGGCAGAGGCAGAGGGCTGCCTCCCAAACATCTCTGATGCTCAGGTGAAGGCTGCCCTCTCCAAAGCAAAAAACACTGCTTCCATGGGACCAGATGGCGTCCCAGGTTCCTACATGAACTCCAAGAGGAACTAATCCCTCAAATAAAACAGCTATACAATCTCAGCCTCACTACAGGATATGTGCCCACAGAATGGCGTACAGCAACAGTGGTCCCACTCCACAAAGGTGGAGCCTCTACGGACCCCGGAAACTATCACCCCATAAGCCTGACAAGCTTAGTCTGCAAGGCTATGGAGAGGATCATCATGGAGCTCATAAACAAAGACATTGGGGACCTACAGACACTAGATCCTACCCAGTTCGGCTTTGTCAAGGGCAGATCCTGCCTTTTGAACCTGGTTGACTTCTTCAAAATAGTCACCAAAGCCATAGATGAAGGGAAGGTAGTCCACACAGCCTATCTGGACCTTGCAAAGGCATTTGACACAATACCCCACTCGGGCATCATAGATAAGCTATCCAGCTTAAATATAAACCCCTATGTCACAAGATGGGTCGCAAACTGGCTCAAAGACAGAACCCACAGAGTGAGAGTTGCTGGAGCCACGTCCGACTCGAAACCCGTCACAAGTGGCATCCCACAGGGTTCTGTCCTGGGACCACTCTTGTTCGGTATATACTTTTCCGAGGTACAGGCAAACGTGGGAGGACTATGGCTCACCAAGTTCGCAGATGACTGCAAACTTGGCGCCATAATCAACTCTCCAGCTGACATAAACATCCTTCAAAAAGGTCTCACAGAGACAGATAACTGGTGCCAGTGCCATGGTTTAAAGCTAAATGCCAAAAAATGTACAGTCATACCCTTTGGCAAAAACAATGTGCCCACAAATTACCACATAGGTGGAAACCCATTAAGTACAGAGAAAGTTATTAGGGACCTGGGGACCCAAGTTGATAGCAATCTCTCCTTTGAAAACCACATTGCCAAAGTGGTTAGAAAGACCTTCTACATAGCCCACCTCATCACGAAGGGTTTCACATCTAGATCAAGCGAGGTAATCGTGCCCCTTTATTCATCCCTCATCAGGCCCATCATAGAATACAATGCCTCTTTTGGGATGTACCTTACCCGACACCTGCAGCAATTAGAAAGACCCCAAAAGTATCTCACCAAGAGGATCAAGGGTCTCAAACAGATGCCATATGCTGCTCGGTTAAAAAAACTCCAGCTCTACTCAGTTGCATACCGCCTACTTTGAGGCGATCTATGCCTGACATACAAAGCTATGTCAAATCCAGAATTAATGGACATGCTCCACCTCAGTAAATCTAAATACCTTAGAGCCACATGCTCGAGGGACTTGAACCTCAGCACAGAAATATAGAACTTGCTGGAGGGACAGGTTCATAACCCAGAGGCTCCCTTCGCTCTGGAATAGAATTCCAGTTTATGTGAGGCAGAGCACCTCACTGAATCTCTTCAAGAGGAATCTCGATAGGTGGATGGGGGATCGTAGGTTTGTCCCAGGGATTACTCCCATGTCACTATTAGACAGAGGCACAGTAAACTAAACCTTAAAAAGGGCACAGTATACTCAAATCAAGGGGTGGCATAAGCCATACAGAATCGGGTTAGGCTTATAATTGCCCCAGGGCAGATAGCCTAGTATGAACCTATGAACCTATGAACCTATATGCATGATTACCATCCATCAAAACAGACAGCATTGCCAGAGGTTCCAGTATATTATTTGAAATGTAAATCAGATATCATCAGCAAAAAGCATTGGGAACATGTGAGCATGTATAAATATACTGAGTATCACACACGGCCAAGTCTTAGTGTCATATTTCACACCTGCAGTATACTCTAAAGCAATCAGATGCAGTTTCTCTACCAGGCCATTTGTGTGTTTTCTATTGTGCAAATGCAGTTGGCAAGGTTATCCATCACTGTGTGCAGGCTGTTGCATGCAAGATTTCAATTGGGCACTAATGTCTTGTCTTATTTACAGATATCCTTCAGAGGACAGAAGACATGACAAACAATGGTGAGAGCAGTGCTCTATCTAGAGCCTAAAGATGGCGGTAAGTGGAGTCCAGGATCTTTGTAGCACTCTTCATAACCTACAGCTGAGGGCTTCTGCAGGAAGACTACACCAGTTATCAGTACAATGCTGAGGCTTGGAATAGTTTGGCCAAGACTGTCACCAGTATAACTGACATTTCACCCACTGTAAAACAATGTCATCACCATTGTAATGACATGAAGAGGCACATACAAGGCCATGTAAGACAATGGGTGCCAGAATTGGCAACTGTGAGCACCCTGAGTTGTGTAAGTATAGTGACCCCTCAGCAGCCAATACAATAACAAGGAATGACAAGACATGCACTGTTTCATTATGTTTTTGTTTTCAGTTTTCTGTTCTGTACAGCTGGTGAAGAAATAGCTCAAAATAGGAAGGTGCATCAGGAACAATTGGCACACTTCAAAGAGGCACAAGGTAAGTCTGGCTCAGGTATGAATACAAGCAAAATTGTAAGACATCAGGAATGTAGTTAATTTTGACAAATATCATGGCATCAGTTCATATGAGCTTGAGACTCACATGACAGACTAGGCACACCTCACCTATATATGAAGCAGGCATGCCTGCTACACTAGCTCTTGACCATTACATTAGCAATGTGTGCATCAACTTAACTGTGTGCGGGCTCAGTTCTAAGCACCATAAATTAGATTTTATCACAGAATAATACATAAAATCTACTTCTGCAATCACTGAATAACATTACATTTTACATCTTTGTAAATGAATGTCTTTAATTGTAATGCATATATCATATATGACATAGTTTCCTGTTTGTCTAATGTTTATAATAGCAATGTGATTGATGTGTTTTATGATATATTTATGATACCGTATGTTTGCATAAATCTGGTTATATTCTGAAATATTAAAATAACATGGAAGTATTTTATACATTTATCTTGCGAAGAAATGGATAGCAATGGTGCTTTGCAACCATCGTCATGTAAATTCCTCTTTTCTTCCCCCTGTGTCCTACTTTTTCCCTGTCCCCATTTTCTCCAATGTCCTATCAATTCCTTTTCTCACAATTAACGTGGTCTAAAATCACCTAAAATCAGCATTGCCAGAGATGTCCCATAGAATTAACATGGTCTAAAACCACCTAAAATCAACATTGCCAGAGATGTCCCATAGAACAATCCTTCAGTTTTTGTACTCAGCATTTGTGTATTGATTGGCACAGTGCACCAATTGTAAATGCCAATAAATTGCATTTCAAATCCTATGGCAAAAATTGAAGATTTAACTTCAACCACACTAGTACAGTTATCTTTGAGAAATGTGCTTAGCCCTGCTTGCTATGGAAACAAAGACTGATAGCACTACCAGGAGGCAAAAGCATCCATCTCCAAATCCTCAATTATCTCCTCCAAAATGAACTACTCATGTCCATTCAACATGGCTTCAAGCCAGCCTAGAGTACCACAACAGCTCTACTTTCCTTTATGAGCACCATAAGTAGCACTAGAGACTCTGAAAACGTTGTCTCCTCACTATTTTTAGAGCTCTCAAATGCATTTGATACATTTCCCACTCAAAACCTTTACTTCAGCTGTCTAACCTTGGTCTTTCCTTTTACTCTGTCAACTGTATTTCTAGCTATCCATCTAAAGGACAACAATCAGTAAAATGACAAGAATCCTCTTCACCCTACCTTAAACAGCACTGGTGTCCACTAAGGCTCCATTCATGACCCTTTACTTTTCAAAATGTTTTATCACTACAGTAACCTTCACACTGCCTCTTGTCAAAGCACTCTTATTCAATGTGCAGATGACT
This sequence comes from Protopterus annectens, assembly GCF_019279795.1. NCBI lineage: Eukaryota > Metazoa > Chordata > Ceratodontiformes > Protopteridae > Protopterus > Protopterus annectens. The sequence continues at coordinate 1,293,712,624 of NC_056729.1, read as the reverse complement.
CTGCTATCATCTGCTTCTCAAATAATTGGAAACCTGGCGTGATAATGCTCAGCTGTTACTCAGTCCCCCACCCCACCCAAAAAAACTTCTCTTCACCCTTAAAACATGTTCCACCAGCAACTCAATTTTTAAAATCCACTCAAGATAAAACAGAATTGAATTTTTGCCTTATATCAAACTCAGGTATTACTATTGATGAAAAATTAAAAGTTGATCTCCATATCCAGAACAATATCAACAATAACACATCAAAAACAGGGGATGCTGTATAATCACAAATGTTATTTAAATGCATCTACCAGAATTACCCTGGTCAATACTCATCTTTTACCGTTACTCTTATATGGATCTCCCATTCTTATCAATCTTCAAATTACATTTAAATCAAAAACTGAATTTTGCTATAATGAAATAGCTAAATTTAAAAGTAGTTTCACACACTATACCAATGACTGTACACCCCTACGAACTCTCAAATGGCTCAGATTTCCACAGCACCTTATCAATCTACAGCTTCTAAGTGTTCATGACATTATTTATAAATCCATTACCTGCCCAGCCCTAAAGTCTGTTTTTCACAGCTATATTCCTCTAAGATCTCTTAGATCAGAAGACAAACTACTCCTCTCACTGCATAAATGTAATAAATCTGCTGGAACAAGCTTCTACTTCTATTCTGTTGCTAAAGTCAGAAACAACATCTGTACTAATATCAGATCAAACTGTAACCTCCTTGTCTTCAAACATACATTAAAAAGAAGTAAGTGGATTTGTTTCTGCTCTAAATCTGGTTAAGAATAATAGTATCTTCTCCCTACACCTTTTCCTTTTTTTATTTCCCAACACCATTATTAGAATATTTTATTTCATATAATTATAAAATAGATGTCCTTTTATGAAGTACATAGGGCAGCAGTTTGAGAGTTGTGGGTGGTGGAGGCAACAGCATAAGGTTTGGTTCAAAACATACATTTCTGGCTACACACCTGATGTGCACTACCTGTAGTATATGCAATGTTCCCTCCTGTATCTGCTTTCCTTGCTAAATGTTATCTCACCTGTCCACTTTAACTACCATTTTACATGTATAACATTTACTCACATTGTAGCTGTGTCCCCCACACTTCTTTTTGTCAACATTTCCTTATTTCTCATGCAGTTGTGTCCCTGAGGGGACAGTGTTACTTCTATAGTTATCAGTAATTATAATTAGTAGTGTTGATATATAACTACACGTTCCATGTTAAGCTCCCCTGCATCTTAATTATGTACTTCAAGTTGTTCTTCCCTTGTATTGTGCTATCCATGCATGTTTGCTTTCTGAAGCTAACCTTACTTACAGCTTGTTGTTTATACTGTGCACTCGAGCCTATCAATATGGCCGCTAGCAGATGTTCTAGCCATGCGCAGGCGCAGCTTGATGTGTAGGGTTGCATAGCAGCTTACATATTCTAAAAGTATTGCTGCTTGCTGCATTAGCATGAATGAATATGTTGACTTAGAACAATGTATACGCAATTGTTAATGACCCAGGAACATGTAACATACTTTCTTTTACTGGTAATTTGTTAGTCATTAGTCTCCATAGAAAATCCCTATACATTTCAGCTTTTCTAATTTGTACTCTCCTTTTTATCATAGCCTTCCTTATCCAAAGCTTCCCATGGGTTAAAATAATGGAAGCTACACATAACCCCATTGTGCCATTTCCTTCTTTTTCCCAGCTCTTCATGACTAATTAACATAATTACATTTTCTTTTGATATACTCCAATCTCATCATTCACATTTTTTTCTCTTTTTCTCAACTTCACTTTATCTCAAAATACTTAATAATAAACATTCAAAATGTTAAAAGCCAAATATTCTTTTCTTATTTCCTATATCTAAGAATCCAGTAAAAATGTAAAGAAGCCTGATATACAACAGGATGTATTAAAGCTAACCCTTTTTTGTGTCTTCCAAGTACAAAACTCCCCTCTTCACTGGATTCAGTGTTGACTGCTATATTATGACCAACACTAATTGTATTATTTCCTTTTCTTTTTCACTTGGAAACACAAATATACTTCCCATATAATCCAATCTGCTTAAGAAAACGGACTTAATGAAGTAAACTTTTTTACAATATAACCCAAATGCTCTCCAGAAATTACTTATTTCTCTCTTATTTTCTGTAATAACCTCCTGCTGCTTCTTCACATCTGCAACATCACCATTCTTCTCAATAGTTCTGTTTTTTTTAATTTGAAAAATTAACTCCTTCTATACTAACAATGGGCTGCATTCATAAAGGTACAGGGAAGTGTACATGGCAATATACATGTCTTGTTACCTTGTAGCTATTCAGCAAGTACCTTTACATAGTGCTGCATGGTCTGCCAACATGAAGATATGGAGCACCACAAAGGGCTGGCCCTGCAACTGTGCTGAATGCTAACAAGACATTCCATGATGAGAAGTGTATACTAATTAGCCATGTGGCCTTTCCCCAGAACTGGCATCAAGAGGCATCTACATGACTGAATCATTCAAGACAGTGCTTGGCCATGTAAATCAGCACAGCCATATGTCACATAATGGAACCAAAGTATTACATGGGTAGGAGGAATCACAGGAATGTAGGGCAGGTACAGAGACTGTGGTGTGTGTGTGTGTGTGTGTGTGTGTGTGTGTGTGTGTGTGTGTGTGTGTGTGTGTGTGTGTGTGTATGTGTGTGTGCGACAGTGACTGGAGGGTAGATTCGGCCATGATCTTCACATTGTGGTAATAACTGTGATTCTGGAAACATGCAGCTTAGCAATAATGAGGTCTTGCTTCACTGCAGCTAGCATGCTTCTGAATTGCAAATGGGCATGATGCGGTAGATGGGCCTTTCTAGCATGAGCCGTACAGACTGGGCTAGTAAATTTGATGAATTCCTGATACTATCACCTATACCTTTATTTATTAATTTAGTTAACTGTAATCCAATTCTTTCCAGTATTTCAAGCAATAATAATATTATCTCTTTCATTCATCTTTTATTCTTTGCAATAACTATTATATCATCTACATAAGTTAAAACATTAGGAAATTCTGCATAATTTTATAATCAATATATGTCTTCTCCAATTAATATTCTCAGAACACTTGCCACAACATTCATACTTAATGTCTGTCTGGCAGTTAGCACGGGGAACTAAATATCTGACTTGTTAATGAGCTGTTCCCTGTGCCAAAGATGCAGGATTTTAATTTTTCCACTTTATTTACTTACTGTGTGACCTCAAGCAAGCTACTTAACCAGTCAGTGTTTTTGGGCAATTGAGAATTTGGGCAAGGCTCTTTAATGGTCTCTTGGACTGCATGCCTAGTAGCTACCTACAAACTATCAACTATGAATGAAACTAACACACTACACATAGGACATCCCTGCCTCACATCTCTTTGTACTACCATCTCCTCTCTAAAGCACCCATTAATCATTACTCTAACTTTGCTATTATTATATACTGGCCTTAATGCATTCATTAACCATCCTTTAATCCCATATTGTACAAAAAGCTTGCACAAACACTGCTGACTTACATGGTTAAATGCTTCATGTACATCTCCTTCTGCTAAACTTGCATCACATCCCTTTACCCCACTTATATCAGACATAACATAAAGATTTTATTCTATTTATTTATTTTGACATTTGTTAACCGGTATTGGTCCAACTGGGTCTGATCCCCCTTTTCAATGGAGGCAAGGGGAGAAAAGCTCCAGCAAAACAACAAGAATATTAAACAATAAAAAAATAAAAATATAAAATATGAAAATAATGACAGTAATGTTTAACATTTCCATCATTATCAAGCAAAGACAGATTAAACATAGTGATGTTAGAAACATGGTGTGAGTACAAATGCAAGGTTTAGTGGAGAAATAGGAAGACAGGGAAAGTTATCACTATCTGCGGAGTTGTTGTACAAGTAAATGAGAGGAACTGAGGAGAAGAAAAAAGGATGTAAGTAGTTGAAAATGAGAAAAAGGATGCAAGAAAAGGGCAGAGTGGAGGGACATGGAAGTAAGAGGAAAATTTGCTGGGGATGGGAGGGCAGATAGTGAAAGATTAGGAGTGAGTAAGGGGAAGTGTGTAGCGCAGAAGAAGTGTGATAGTGAGTAGAGAGGGGGAGTAGAAGGGAGGGTCAGGAAGTGGAAATTAGAGGAGGAGGTAGAGAAGTGAGGTAGGTGGGTGGGAGGTTAGGATTTAAGATAACTACAACACATTTTATGTAATGTTCTCTCAGTTTCTACTTTTTGATTGTCACATGCTGTATTTGCAGTCCTCCTTACTTTATGTTTATGTACTGTCTTACATATTAGTGTTATTTTGTATTTTGTATTATTTATTTATTTTTTTTGTTAGTGAAGTTTTCTCCCCAGACCTCCACTGAAAATGGGCAACCTGCTCAGTTGGACAGAGGCAGATCCAGGAGTTAAGGAGTTTTTCTTGTAAGGCTTTCTTGAAGCCAAGTCTGTGATGGGACCAGGTGCAACTAACACTAGGTAAGACTGTAATCCAAATTGTAGCTTGCTACAGATCCCCCACCTTGCCCCAAGATTCTTACTACACCTTTCTAAACATACTGGAAAATATTAAGATACAATCAAACACCCTAATACTGGGTGATTTCAACTACCCTGCCATTAACTGGGAAACTACTATGGCACCAACTCCTTTTCCCAATGGTTCTTGGAAATCATACATTCCAATGCACTGGATCAACTAATCCATTGTCCCACCAGGGGCTCCAATATCCTAGACCTGGCCATTACCAACATGGGAGATAGATGCTCTACACCAGTCGTCACCCCCTCATTGGTCAGGTCTGACCATAAGCAAATCACCTTTGACATCCACATCCACCCCCCACCTCCTAGCAAGGAAACCTCCTTAAAAAACTTCTCCAAAGCCAACTTTATGCTAATGAAGTCAGAAGTGACAAACTTCATGACACCCATGCAGATGGGATCTGAAAGTTCGACTAGAGAATCCTACAATAAGGCACTCTATGAGCACATCCACTCGTGCATGAATTGCGCCATCCCAAATAGAACCAAGATGCTCTCCTCCAAAAAAAGGAAGCCAATCTGGTGGTCCCCTGCTATAAACAAACTATACAACAGAAGGAAGAAACTGTAGCAGAAAAGAGGAAAATCCCAGGATGCAAAAAAATCCCTCACCAGCCTCAGTAAGAAGCTGAGATCCCTCATAAAATCCTCAAAAGCTAGTTATGAAAATAAAATTGCCAAAGATTCCAAAGACAACCACAAGGCATTCTATAGTTATGTCAAGAATCTAAATGGCAATGCTCAGATCTGCTCTGAGCTTCAACAGAATTGCATTAAATATACTGATCACAAGGATATTGCCAATATCCTGGCAGATCGATTTAGTGCCAACTTTACCCCCCCCTCACACCCTCTAAAGGGCCCATCTCAATACCAAAGGATTGCCAAATTCCGGTAATCATGGCCACACAGGTAGAAACCACACTCTCCAAAGCTAAGAATACAGCATCCATGGGACCAGATGACATCCCAGGCTGTGTACTACATGAATTACAAAATGAACTGGCACCTCACCTAAGTGTCATGTTTAATCATAGCCTCACCTCAGGTTTCATGCCCACTGAGTGGCACACAGCTACAGTTATCCAACTCCACAAGGGGGATCCACCTTGGATCCCGGGAACTACTGTCCCATCAGTCTGACAAGCCTGATCTGCAAGGGCATGGAACGCAGCCTTCTATGTATTGTGTTGTCTGATGGGATGTAGAACCACAGTGGTGCAGTGGTTAGCATTGTTGCCTTACAGCAAGAGGTTCTCTTGTTCAGTTCTCAGCTGGGATGCCTTCTGTGTGGAGTCTTCATGTCCTCTCTGTAGAGGTGTGGATTTTCTCTGGGTGCTTTGGTTTCCTCTCACTTTCCAAAGACATGCAGTAGGTGGATTGGATACTCTAAATTGGCCATAGGTGCGAGTGTGTGTGTGAGTGAGTTAGTGGTACTGATGAACTACCTGGGCAGGGCTAGCCACCTGGTGGTGTAAACCTTGGCTTGAGATGATTATCACTGTTGAAGTGACACACTGACCGCATGTGCAAAATGGGAAAAAGGTGTTGAGAAGGATGGATAGATGATGGGATGTAAGGGAAGTCTTTGTACAGAAACAGGGAAGTGATCACTGATAGTGTCTGGGAGTGTTTTAGGGGTGTGATATAAGCTGTGATTGGAAACAAGGTTCCAATCAAGGATGGTATCTTTGTAGAGGATGCAGGTAAAAATTAGTTGAATGAAGCCATGGAGATTTAGGCTAGATGTAGTGTAGTCAGTGGTCAGGGTTTGCTAGTCAATATTGACATTCCCTAAGATGACAGTTTTGTTGGAGATATTGTTGGAGATGAAGGAGAGTATATTTTCTATAGTAGGTGTATTATTACCAGTGGAAAAATAGATACCAATGATGCAAAGTAATATGTAGTTGTTTAGTTTGCAGTTGACTAGTGTTAGTTCTGCAGGGAGAAAGTTATGGAGAGATATAGCTAGTGGTGTGATGTTGAGATGGTTAGAGTAAAGTATAGCTATGCATCTGACTTTTTTGTGTAGTCTATCTGTGTGGATGATGTTGTAACCTGGTGTAAGAATTTCAGGGTCTGTGAGATGTGGTTTGGTACTACTGTGTCAGGTAGGTGGTGGGCAATCCAAACATGAAATTCAGAGATTTTGTTAAGAAGACTAAGAATATACATGGATAAGATAATAAAATTCTTGGTTGATAGTCTTGAAATAGAGTTATTTGGAAGTAAGGAGTTGGGGTCAAGATGGGGGACAGTGTTGGGACCAGGGTTAGGGTGTATGTCTCCACATAGTAAAATATTTTTAGAGAAAATATATTGTGAGTGGAGTTTAAATTTGCTAATAAAGTGTTTGAACTTAGTTGTATGTGGAAGGGGGTTGATGATGAGGAGTTTGAGTTTGTGCAAGAAAATGGTGGGTAAGTTAAACAAATAAGGTGTTGTTATGATATGGGTCTGTCAATACTGTAAAGTAAGTGAGTAAGGGTAGACATAGGTTTGTTAGGAGAGATAGTTTTGTAACAAGTAAGGAGAGATAGAAGGAGAAGTGAAGGAGTAAGGATATATACAAAGATGATGTTAGGATAGAAGGAAGGAGATGAAGGGGTGAAGGAAAGGAGGTAAGGAAGATGGGCAGTGGGAGGAGAAAGAATAAGACTAGAGAGTAGAAGAGAAACTGAAGGGGAAGATGAGAGAGGGAGAAGGAAGAAAAATGACTGGAAGGGGAAAAGAGAGGAATGGGAAGGTTGTGTGTGAGAGAGAACAAGTGGTGAATGAAACATGAAGTGGGATAGAGTAAGACATAAGGGGAAGAGGTGTAGTAAGAAGGACAAGCTAGGTTATGACTGTGTGATGTCTGGACAGGAAGGGGAGGAGCTTATTAGAGGAAGTGATGTGATTGTGAGAGTATAAATGAAGAGGTAATGGGGTGGGTAGAAAATGGGGGTAGGGTAGGAGAATGAATCCAAGGGCTGAATGGAGTCAGGCCCCACCTTCATGTCTCTATCCTGTCAGAAAACAATCAGTGAGAAGAGAAGATGCTGCAAAAGAAGATAAGGTAGGAAAGGATAGCCCAAAAAGAAAAAAAAACTGGAAACACTCTAAAACAACAAATGTTTAATCCAAGTTCAAGTTCGCAAGTGAACACTTTCACCTTCAAGGCTTCTTCAGGTGAAATAAATACTATCAATTAAACAACATAACTTAAATAGATTTTAAAAAATCACATGACTCAAATTATACCGTCTGATGCAGCATATTTAAATAAGGCTTTAAAGTACAACTGTCATTAAGACCAGGTGGTACAGACACTATCATTCTTAAAATCCATCTCATCTCTTCATTTTCAGTTAAAAGATTTATATTCCCACCCCAAAATGGTCTATAAATTACTTTTAAAATCATAAACTTAAAACTATGTTGATCACCTTTCTCTATAATGTGTTTACTAAGAGAATTCATGACTACTCTATGTCTAATATCACTGAGATGACAGGCTATACGCTCTTTAAATTTCCTGTTTGTTATACCCACATAAAAAGCATCACAGATGTCACACTTAACTAAATATATTAAATTGCTTGTGTTTCAATTCCCATTTGCATGTAAAACAAACTCTCTACCTATCATAAGATGTTTAATAGACTTCTCTGTGAACATATACTTACAGTAAACACAATTCCCACATTTAAATGTACCTTGTTTCACATTCCTACTTTAAAGAGTTTATTGGGTTGCTCATTATGACATAATATCTGTTTCAAAGTGTGATTCCTTTTGTAGCCAAAAGCTGGCGGATCCCTACTATTTCCTTTAATGCTGGGACGTCCTTAAGATTGATCAATGTTGCTTAATAATATTTTTTGCTGCTTCAGTTTTCCTGTTATATATAAGCATACACCTCATTTTATTTCCTTGTGGTCCTGCTCTAGCTCTGTCCTGACTCACACTACCAAAATAAGGTTGAAGTCCTCTACTTAGTCTTTGCTGTCATATGCTCCTAATGGCAACATGGACTTTAGACTCTGGGTAACCCCTATTTAAAAAGTCAGAGACCACAACTTCCAATTGTTTGGACATCCTATCATGTACAGTATTTAGTCTAATTACTCGTTGCATCTGATTTTTTATTATATTTCCAAACATAAAAGAGGATGCATGCTATTACGATGCAAGTAACTATTACACTTAACCTCCTTTCTGTATAGTTTTGTATATACTATACCCTGCTCATTCTTCATTAATTTCACATCAAGGAACGTAATCTGATCCTTAGAAATATGTTTGAATCTATATATATATATATATATATATATATATATATATATATATATATATATATATATAAACTGTTCAAATTCATCTTGATTACCTTCCCACACAACAAAAAGATCATCAACAAATCTTTTATAAAAATGAATACACTTTTTAAAAGGATTAGTCAAAGGTAACACATATGTCTCTTCCCACATGTACATGACAATATTCACATAAGTATTCACAACTGCTGTTCCCATTGCTACTCCTCTTTCTTGATAATACAGGCAAGTGTGAAAAATAAAAATATTTGATGTTAAAAACATTCTTAATAGGTCACACAATAGCCTGATCTTCTCAGTATCACAGTCTGGAAACCTCTCCAAGAATATTTTGATACATTCAACACCATGTATGTGAGGTATTGATGTGAACAATGAATGAACGTCAATTGTCACCATATGGGAACTAATAGGAAGTTGTCCACTTGACCATTTGTACAACTACTTTAAAAAGGTATTAATGTTTTTTAAAATAGTTTCTCTTCTCTCTAATACAGGTCTTAAATTACTCTCTAGAAACTTATACAGGGGTTCCGTAATCCACCCACGAGCAGACACAATTGGCCTCATGGGTGGGTTAACCCGATCCTTGTGCAGCTTAGGTATCCCATAAATGACAGGTATTTGTGGATTTTCTACAAACAAATAGTCAAACGTTTTATCATCAAGTTTACCACTATCATGAAAAACGTTGAATGCTTCCTTTAATTTGAGACATAAGCAATTACTTTCACTCCTTGTAACATTTCTATATTCATCTCCTTGTAACATAAACTTCATTTTTTCCATATAAAAATCTTTACTCATTATGGCAATGCCTCCCCCTTTATCTGCAATTTTTATTACAAGGTCTGAATTATTTATCAAAGTGTGAATAGCAGCATTCTCTTCCTTAGTTAAATTGTAAAATGTGGGTACATTATTCTTCATATATAAGTTATATATGTCTTGTTCAACCATCTTTTCAAAAACTTGCAAGTGAACATTATTAAATGGCACAAAAGTGCTACTTCATCTTAGACCATTAGCTATGTAATAACCAGCATCAGCATTAGGAAAACATGTTTTCAGACATAAATTAAATATAAAATATTTAACCCCAGTGAATGTTTCTGAAATGTCTGATACTGCAGATGGTACAAATGACATTCCTTTGTTAAGCACAGATAGCTCTGCTTGTGTAAGTACATATGAGGACAGGTTAAATACCATATTTACTTGGTTAGTTGGCTCCCCATGAAGGGACACCTGCTGGAATCCTCGTTCAGCACTCTGATCGCTAGACTCTACATCTTGGTTCTCGGATTCGGCATGGGCAGGGGTTGATTGAGGAGAAGCAGAAAATCCACTGGATTCAAGGCATTCATGCATACAGCATCCACGCATGCTGGTATGTCTTGTTTCAATCCTCCTCCCTGTGATGATGTCTTTGTTGTCCACCTAGCTGGTGAGTTTAACTCATCCCCATCCGCAATGGCTTCTCCTGCAGCTATAAATGTTGACACAGAAGCCATGAAGTCAACCGGTAACTCATCTGTAGCAAGCCGCCCTGTTACACCACTCTGCAAACCAATTCTGGTGTTAGATATCCCTTCTTCTTCCGGCATTAGTGCCACTTTTGGCATTATTTCCACTGTTAACCGACTATTAACAGAGAAGCTAGCAGGAAATTCTCCTTGTTTATGTTGTTGTAACAAGGGTGGTTCTTGCAACAGGGGCAATTCTGCATCGTTCAAATGCACATGCTGATTGGTCTCTACTCTCTCCTTTGGCCAAATGAAGACCTTCCCCTTTTCAAAGTCTACAATGTCTCTTTGTAGCTTTTTCTTCTTGCCAGCAGCCAGTTTCTTTTCAAAAGCTGCTAGCCTGTCAAAAGATTCACTTAAAAGCATGTCATACTCAGTAAAATCACCACATGAGACTAAATTGTTATAAAGATCTTCAGCCTTGGAATGGCATTCCTGTTCCATAGGCAGAAAATAAGCATTCATGAGTTCCATGTAGTTAAATGAGCAGCTTAAGTTTATCTATTGCTATCTCCATAATAATTCAGGGTATTTATCCCTGTATGATGGCAGTTTTAGTGTATAAAGACCCCTTGGCATGACCTTATACTTCAGATAGGCTTCAAACAAAAGATGTTGCCATTGTAAATGATTATAAGCCATCAAAGTATGTTCAAAGTCTCTAAACTTCAATTTAAAAGTGGAAAGCAAATTCACATACACATTTTCATCTCCTGGGCTCTTTTCACACTCTATAATCTCAACTTCTATCAGTGGGTTGTCAGAAATATCTGCCAACTCTCCAAAAGTTTTAATAATAACAGATGTCATATTTAGTATCACAGTTCTCACTCTAAGAGAATTTCCACAATATTTCTCGAGTGTCTGCCTCCACCTGAAACAAATAACAGTATCCAAAAAAAACAGCTGTGAGGCAGTTAACCAGTTCTCAGTCACAGAATCAAGTCCAAAAAGAAAAAGAAAACTGGAAACACTCTAAAACAACAAATGTTTAATCCAAGTTCAAGTTCACAACTAAACACTTTCACCTTCAAGGCTTCTTCAGGTGAAATAAATACTATCAATTAAACAACATAACTTAAATACATTTTAAAAAGTAACATGACTCTAATTACACCTTCTGATGCAACATATTTAAATAAGGCCAAAAATGGTCATCTCTTTCACACAGCCTAAATTCCATTTTACATTTCTTTATTGTATGTACAACTTCCCCACACTGACTACATTTTGCTTTTTTATAGTCTTGAATTAAGATTTTAGTACTCCTGAAAAACTAGTAGGTTTTTGCTGCCCTTGATATCTTAATGTACTCTTCACAAGCCCCCCCCCCCAGAAAGGAGGGCAAGTGCTCTATAACATTTGGCTTAACACTTAATGGCAGACCCCACATTCCACAAATATCTTAAATCTTTAATTTTTTTGTATTTTCATTTTCTTTACAGTATTTCTGTAAAAGTTTTCCAGCTCTTCCTATTCAATATTATCAGTTCTAAATAGAACATAAATGTGTTGTTTTTTTTAATTCATCTCCTGTTCAAAAATAATTATTCCAAGGATAATTGCTTTTTTTCAAGAATGTATGCTACAAGAAATAATTATCAAAAATGACATCATATAAGGCTTCTTTGCCTAAATGAATGAATGATCTCACATCCCTTACAAGAAAACATATAGGAATAACCACGTTGTTCCAAACAAAATATAGTTTAATAGCGACACCATTCTTAGTTCTTATCCTTACTGAAGGCCATTTCTTTACTTGAAAAGTTTTTACTGTTCTTGTTTCTTTCATTTTCTTACTAGAAACTGTATCCGAAAAGAATTTGTTTTTTCCAAAAGCACTTTGCCATCACTAGAATCTTTCTTCGATCTTCTTGTTATGTACATCTCTAAATGCACAGCCTGCCATTTGTCCTCAAGAAGCTGCAGAATCTTCTCTTGGTTCCTCTTTATTCAGTGACTACAATTTATCATTATGCAGACCAATACCATCCAACTCTTTCATACCAATGTCACCTTTTAAATGATCACTCTGTGAAGCAGCTAAATGCTGTCTGTTTGTAACATCCACTGATACTTTAACAATCTTCTCATCCATCACTGCTAAAACACTGACCACTTGACAATGACAAGTTTTGAAACATGAGGAGACTAAATGTAAGATGACTTCTCTGCTTAATTTAGCAGAAGCATATTGGCATCAAGCAGGAATGGAAATTAAACCAGAAGTAGATTAAAATCAGGCAGCAATTGAATGTGCCAGAAAACAAACAAAAAAAGAATATAAGGTGAAGGACCAGATGAAAAGGCAAGAAATGTGGAAAATGCATAAATATAGTTGCAAGTATAGAAAATGTTTGGAAGAACCTCATGTTGATCAGGAAAGAATGCAAGAATGGTTAAGGAGAGGCAAATTCAAACCAAAAGATGAAAGGTTAATACTGGCAGCCCATGATAGTGAGCTACATACATTTTGGTTTACAAAGTCCATTGAACATGTGGGAGAAACAGACAAATGTAGGTTTTGTAAAACCAAATTGGTAACAGTTGCACACTTTGTTGCTGGTTGTGCGATACTAATGACAGAAGGATTGTATAATGAAAGGCATAATAATGTAGCAAGACTGTTGCACTGGGGATTGTGCAAACCTTATGGTACTGAAGTGGCTGAAAAACACTGGAAACATGAGCCACAAAGCATCATAGGTTCATAGGTTCATAGGTGTGTACTATGCTAATGGCCCTGGAGCCTTTACAAGCCTAGCCCATAGAAGTGCCCTGGCATCATGCCGCCTGACATTAGTTTCCAGTGCCTCTATCAAGTAGAGCCATTGGAGTGATCCCCGGGGTGAACTTTCTATTTCCCATCCACTCATCAAGATTTCTCTTGAAGAGGGCCAGTGAGGTGCTCTGCTTGACATGTATGGGAAGTCTGTTCCAGAGCATGGGCAGTCTCTGGGTTATGAGTCTGTCCGTCCGGCATGTTCTGTTGATTGTGGTAATGAGCTTGAGGTCTCTAGACCGTATGGTGCGGAGAGGTTGGGATTTCTTTAGATGTGGCATTTGTAACAGAGCTGGGTCAGACATGGCTTTATAAGTCAAGCAGAGATTGTCTCTTGGTAGACGATATGAGACAGAGAATAGCTGGAGTTTTTTTGAGTCTGTCCATGTAGGACATGTGTTTAAGGCATAGGATCCTCTTTGTGAGGTACTTTTGTGGCCTTTCCAGCTGTTGCATGTGTCTAGTGAGGTACATGCCAAATAGGGCATTATACTCAATGATTGGCCTAATGAGGGAAGAGTAGAGCGAGATAATGACCTCTTTCTTCCTGGATGCAAAACCCTTGGTAATGAGATGTGCCGCATAGAAGGACTTTCTGACCATAGTGGCAATGTGCTGGTCGAAGGAGAGGTTGCTGTCAACCTGTGTCCCCAGATCTCTTATAACACCTTCAGTGTTCAGTGGGCTCCCATCAATGTGGTAATTAGTGAGACCTGAGTTTTTCCCAAAGGGGATGATGGCGCATTTTTTGGCATTAAGTTTAAGGCCATGGGTTTGACACTAGTCATTAGTCTCATTGAGGCCTTTCTGTAGGATGTCTACATCACTTGGGGAGTTAATAATGGCTCCCAGCTTGCATAAATATAAAACTTGAACCCCCCCCCACCTAACCCCAAAACCTTTAAGAACTTTTGTAAGGCAAGCTAGCTCCTACCAAGTGACAACATAGCTAATTTCGAAGCTCCCCCAAAGCCAGAAAACACAGAAGCCTATGTGGAGGTATACACAAAAGCTCCATATGACCATATAAACTGCTGCATAGAAATGGCAGCACCAAACCAAAATAAGCTTAGGACAGACAGCAAGAACAAGACACCATTTTGGACCCATGGTATAAATAGGTTGTACAACCAAAGAAAGAAAATCTTATTTTTAAGTAAGAGGAAATGTGCAACAGTGCAAAAACTCCCTCATTAGTCTAAACAAGCAAATCAGGGGACCCAGGGTCAGTGTTAGCATTTTGGGGGCCCCCAGCAGATGTCAAGTTGGGGGCCACACCCCCAGGGCATTTCCAGTCTACGTATGACCCTGTCATTGCCACCCTTCCTAAGAAACCTCTTAATTCATGCTGCAAACTTTTAGGATAGTAATCACAGATTGACCTGTAGCTACAATATTCTTACATTACAATAGGCGTATGTACCACACTACGTAGGCCCATCTCACAAAGGTGTATTTAGAGTTACTGGAATTTAGTTGCACCACTCATATTTTGAAGCAACTCTATGTGCAGGTCTGGACTTTGTAAAATGTTGACCTAGTCCTACTGTTTCAGCCACCCACCCAACAGACAAACACACACACACACACACACACACACACACACACACACACACACACACACACACACACACACACGCACACCCCAACCATACTCTGTAGTCACCCCCCAATCTTGCATTACCTATACCATGCACATTACTTTTTTCTTCCCTTTCTCACATTTTACCATACTCTTCAGCTTTTTCAAGAAGCCATAACTTCATATAAGCTCTGAAGTGCATTTTATAGCTTTTTTTTTTTTTTACACAAACTTCTCATCCAGTGATGGCTTGAACAGAAATTTTGATTAAGGAAAGAAACTGTGTTGCTGTTCAGCTTTAGTTTTCCTTGTATCCACACTTTTCCTGACCACGTAAGCAGAGTGATAACCATTTAGGGAAAAACTCAGTTAAGCCAGAGCCCCCAGAAGCCTTTCAATTGTGCATGTTCTGAAATACATTTAGAGCATTTTCCCAACCTTTTAATCCAGTGGTAACCTAAATAAAACTCAGGAGTAAGAAAAGAATTTCAGTCTTATTTCTTTTTTGTTTAATTTCAAGGAAGACATAAGTTGCACCAAAAGTTTAATGTTCAAATATGACAAAATAGTAACTCATAACAAACTAACAAGCCAGTTGTTTGGACACACAGGTCCTATGATACCTCTCAACCTCTTAGCATAAGGAATCTGGGCAAAGCAGAACAGAATAGGGGAACAAATGCCCTGAATAGGGACATATTTTAAATATTGCTCTTATAAAATTAGAAGGTTGCTAGAATAACAGGATTTGTGTTAGCATGCATTTTCTGAAGGGTATGAAGTCTGAAAATGAAATACATGTCATTATTTACTGACTTTAACCCTTGATTTGTCAAAAAAACAATAACCAAGGCTATAGACAAGGGAAAGGTGGTCCACACAGCATACCTAGACCTTGCAAAGGCCTTCGACACCATTCCCCACTCAGGTATTATAGACAAGCTCACCAGCCTGAACATAAACCACTACATCATGAGATGGGTTGCCAACTGGCTCACAGACAGAACCCACATGGTAAAAGTTGTGGGAGCTAGGTCTGACTCTAAACCGGTTACAAGTGACGTTTCCCAGGGCTCAGTCCTAGGACCCCTCCTGTTCGGCATATACTTCTCAGAGGTACAGGCAAGCACAGGAGGACTATGGCTGACAAAGTTCGCAGACAACTGCAAACTAGGGGCTATAATTGACTCTCTGGCTGACACAGACATCTTCCAAAGGGTCTCACTGAGACAGATACCTGGTGTCAAAACCATGGCCTCAAGCTAAATGCCAAAATGTGCATAGTCATCCCCTTTGGAAAAAACAAAGTACCCACAAACTACCACATAGGTGGTAGCCCCCTAAATACGGAAGACATAATAAGGGATCTGGGGACCCAAGTAGATAGTAACCTCTCCACTGATAATCACATTGCCAAAGTGGTTAGAAAATCCTTCTATGTGGCCCACCTAATCACAAAAGGGTTTGCATCCAGATCAAAAAAGGTCATTGGGCCCCTCTATGCATCACTCATCAGACCCATCATAGAGTACAATGCCCCTTTTGGGATGTACCTTACAAGACACCTGCAACAACTAGAAAGACCACAGAAGTACCTTACCAAGAGGATCACTGGCCTCAAGCAGATGCCCTATGCAGTTCGACTGAAGTAACTCCAGCTGTACTCGGTTGCATACTGCCTACTCAGAGGTGATCTCTGCCTGACATACAAGGACATGTCCAGCCCAGAACTGATGGACATGCTGCACTTAAAGAAAACCATGTCCCCTCGAGCCACACGCTCCAGGGATCTAATCCTCACCACAACAATAAATAGGACGTGAACAAGATTCCAGTCTACATTAGGCAGAGCTCCTTGCTAACCTTCTTCAAGAAAAACCTTGACGAGTGGATGGGAAACAGAAAGTTTATCCCAGGGATCACTTTTGCTGGACAGAGGCACAGGGAACTAATCTAAGGGGATGGTGAAAGCCAACACATTCTGGCTAGGCTTATAAATGCCTTCGGGCAGATAGCCTAGTACCTACCTATGAACCTATGAATTTTTATGAGGAACAGACCAAAAATATGAGGCAAAAAAATCTGGGCCTTATGCAAAAATCTGTATAGTTGAGAGGTATTCTATCTGGGAATTTCTTGCCTATGCATCCCTCTGGTGTTAAAACTGGGATAAGGTTCAAATTGCCACAGTCATGTATTTCAAGTGACTGGCAATATACATATACATATACATATACATATACATATACATATACATATACATATACATAGCATGCCTCCTCAATCCTCAACCCAAGCTGTCAAAGGCAGCTACCTGTATACTTGCCTGAAGTGTGATTGTGAGGAAAGAGAAAAAAGTAATGATTACAGTAATGTATTCTTTGTTGTTCCTAGACAGTGCACTACCCCTGCACAAGCTATAGTAACTTTTTTATACACCTTTGAAGTCTGTAAGAAGTAAAAAACAGTGACTACAATGTCCTCAGCCCAAACACAAGCTATAATAACCTCATGTGCACACCTCTAAGGTTTGACTGTGATGAAAATTAAAGTAAGAACCACATAATCCCCCCCCCCCACACACACACACACACACACACAAACACATAACCGACAGCAGTTTTCTGTACACACACACATCTGATCAGGGCTCATTTTTGAATGGGTGCAGTTGAGAGCAGAGGCCATTATCAGCTTTATTCTACCAAGGTCATATCACAGCCCTGTTCAGGATAAAGAGCGCAATCAGAAAATTAATACATTTTTTCTTCTTCATTTTTCCCCAACCATCAACAGCTTTTATGGGGTCTCCATCTAGGCAAGGGTGATTAGGGGAGCCTCCAGTATCTAGTTATATAGTCTGGGGTGTGAGGTCCCCAAACTCTAAGAAGGTCTAAGTGTTTGAATGTTCTGTGAAATATTTTGTTCATTACCTCTGAAATATAATTATTTGTTAGCTACATTTTTACTGATACCCAGAAGAATAATTTATGTGTCCTGGCATTATTGGGTGTGTGCAAAGATAAAAATCACTGATATTTGCTGGTTATATGCTGGTTGCCTCGTGGTTTTGGTGTCTTTTCAGGCTTGTTGGCTGTTGGTGAAGCACCCACCAAGAGGAGAAAACACTGAGAGAAGAAAGAAGCCACTTTTGAGATTTTAAGTATTTTTCCTCTGTTTATTTGCTAAGTTTTTCTGCATAGCCGCCTATTTTGAGCATTTTCTGGCTTGTTAAACTTGATTTCTGCATTACTAACTGTATTTAGAGCACAACCTAAAGCTGTTTGCTGAATTTCCTGTTTGCACTTATTTTCAAAATCGTTTTTTTCTCAAAACTTGCATTTTATCTGTCTTTGGCCTAGCACTCTTGTGTGGGGTCATTTACTGCACTGTTATAACTTGTTAATACTTGTGAACCTCTGCTATCTCTGAAAAAAACAAAAAAACAAAAACAAAATCTTGCTTTTTTCCCACTTTTCTGAGATTTAAAAAAGTTCAGTTACAGGCTTGCTGTTCTTGAACTGTTTGTAAGTTTCTGTGAGGCCATTTTTTGCTTGGGCTAAAGGGAAGTCTCTCTGTTGATCAGTGGCAGTGAAAAACATTGAGCAGCCTGCCTGCCCCTGTGGGAGTGGTTACTGACTTGAAACTGTAGTTTTATTGGTCATTTTGGGTCAGTTCCAAAACTCCTTCATCTTCCTCTCTTAAAACCCTCTTTTGCACGGTTTTGCACGTTTTTGTGCATAAAGCAACAGTGGGCAGCACCGCCTAATTGGGTTTAAACTATTCCTGGCTCCACAAAGTCTGTTCTTCACTTTTTCCCTTAGAACTGCTCTATCTCTCAATTTAAACACCATATTCTCATTCTAAGGCCCTTCACTGGTCCAATTAAGTAATCCTACAAGTTAGCACTATTAAACCATAAGCACTACTTACTCTTATACTCTCTACGATTACCCTGTCCCCTATTGGTCCGTCTTAAATTCAGTTTCCCTATATTACTCTAGCATGTCCAAAGGTCAGCCAATGGTTTCCTCTCCAGTCCAGCTGGTGAATCTGGGAATTTTGAGGCAATGTTACAACTGTCTCATGTACACGGACAACCCTCTCCTCCTCCAAACAGGTTCAAATATATGTGAGAGATGCAACTACTTAGCCAAACTGGAGGCTGAGCTCTCTCATCTCAAAGCTGGTGTAACCAGTCAGGAGGAGACGGTAACCTCACACAACACAATTCCAGTATCACATAGTCCCATCACATCAGCGAACCAAACACATAAATACATAAAAACATACTCGGAGGCTCTAAATAAAAATCTACCTAAGCAACAGAGACCTCCAAAGCAGACATCCAAGTAAACGCTACCTCAAAACAAAACACACACAACACATAGCCCACAAAGTCAGTGTGCCAAGCAGCCACAGCCCTTAAGGCTGAATAACACACCTGATACTCTTGTAATAGGTCACTCTATTGTCAGACACACTGACATCCCGCTCACCAGGCTGAATAAAGAGAAGGTCACGGTGAGCTGCCTGTCAGGTACTAGGATCCGCCACATAACGCAAGCACTCAGGTCACTCCAAAGCAAATACAAATATGACTCAGCCATTGTACATGCTGGTGTGAATGACCTGAGACGTACCTCCCTGGACTACATGAAAAGAGACATAGAGGAGCTCTCTGATCATGTAGCCCAGGCTGGTATGACCCTGACCTTGAGCAGCATCTTACCCTCACCTAGAATGATGCCAAAGTACAAAGACAAAATGATCGATTTTAACAATTGGCTAAAATTTTGGTGTCATTCAAAGGGGATCCAGTGTCTGTCAGCCTGGGATGACATGCTCGACAAGCCACGTTGCTTCACTAGGGACGGCTTGCACCTGTCACCACTGGGCTTTCAGATATTGGCAAAGGCTCTTGCCACCCCCATAGTGCCTTTTTTAGGCAAGGCTCCAAAGTCAAACCCACCCCCATAGACAGCACAAGGAACAAGAAACTAAGGGTAATGCTGCTAAATGCCAGAAGTTTTAACCTCAAGATGCACGCACTCAAAGCTCTCCTCAGTATGGAGAACATCGATATCTGTGCAGTGACAGAAACCTGGTTCAAGGCTCCAGAGAGCACCCCAGCAGTACCAGGCTATACCTCATATCATGCTTTTTGGCCCCAAAACCCAGACCGAACCACAAAAGGAGGGGAAGTTTCCATATTTATCAAGGATATCCACACCTCCAGGATAGTGGCATTGCACGAAGTATCGGAGACCATCCATGTGCAACTAACAGTGGGCAAGACTGCTTTTCAGTTTATTGCATCCTACAGACCACCCTCTCAAAGTCAGGAATCCCACTCGGCTTTCCTGAAAACATTGGAGAACATGAAGATCTCTCCGAACACCATTATATTGGGTGACTTCAACTACCCAAACATTGACTGGGAGCACTACTCAAGCCCCAGCACCTTAGCCCAAAGGTTCCTGGAAATTATAAACTCAAATGCTATGGAGCAACTAGTCACCACTCCCACAAGAGGGGACAACATACTAGACCTGATCATTACCAACATGGGGACTCTATGCTCCACACCAGAAGTATATCCCTCATTGGTAAGATCAGACCATAAATTAATTTCACTGGATGTCCACATCCCGACCCCACCCCCGAGCCCAGAAAACCACAGTGAAAAACTTCTCAAAAGCAAACTTTTCACTTCTCAAAACTGAAGTGGAATCCTTCAAGGCCCCAGGGCCAGTGGAAACTATGGCCCAAACTGCAGAATCCTATATAAACGCATTCTACGGACATCTCCAGGAATGCATGGATCATGCTATCCCAAACAATACCAAGACCCAATCATCCAAAGGCAGGCGTCCAGTCTGGTGGACCCCTGCCATAAATAAACTGTACAACAGAAGGAGGAAGCTACTACATGATAGAGCAAAATCCCTAATAGGGAAGGCATCTCTGATCAGTACTAGCAAAAAATTACGATCCCTCATAAAATCCTCCAAGGTCAGCTTCGAGAGAAAAATTGCACAGGACACCAAAGACAATCATAAGGCTTTTTTCAGTTATGTTAGAAACCTAGGATGCAACTCCCAGACTTGTTCTGAGTTGATTCAAAACGACAAAAAATACACTGAACCCACAGACATCGCCAATATCCTGGCAGACAGGTTCAGTGCAAACTTCTCCACCCCCCCCCCCCAAAAGAGCAAGTATCTATCCCAGTAGAGGGCTGCCTCCCAAACATCTCTGATGCTCAGGTGAAGGCTGCCCTCTCCAAAGCAAAAAACACTGCTTCCATGGGACCAGATGGCATCCCAGGTTGCATCCTACATGAACTCCAAGAGGAACTAATCGCTCAAATAAAACAGCTATACAATCTTAGCCTCACTACAGGATATGTGCCCACAGAATGGCGTATAGCAACAGTGGTCCCACTCCACAAAGGTGGAGCCTCTACGAACCCTGGAAACTATCGCCCCATAAGCCTGACTAGCTTAGTCTGCAAGGCTATGGAGAGGATCATCATGGAGCTCATAAACAAAGACATTGGGGACCTACAGACACTAGATCCTACCCAGTTCGGCTTTGTCAAGGGCAGATCCTGCCTTTTGAACCTGGTTGACTTCTTTGAAACAGTCACCAAAGCCATAGATGAAGGGAAGGAAGTCCACACAGCCTATCTGGACCTTGTAAAGGCATTTGACACAATACCCCACTCGAGCATCATAGATAAGCTATCCAGCTTAAATATAAACCCCTATGTCACAAGATGGGTCGCAAACTGGCTCGAAGACAGAACCCACAGAGTGAGAGTTGCTGGAGCCATGTCAGACTCAAAACCAGTCACAAGTGGTGTCCCACAGGGTTCTGTCCTGGGACCACTCTTGTTCAGTATATACTTTTCCGAGGTACAGGCAAATGTGGGAGGACTATGGCTCACCAAGTTTGCAGACAACTGCAAACTGGGCGCCATAATCAACTCTCCAGCTGACACAAACATCCTTCAAAAAGGTCTCACAGAGACAGATAACTGGTGCCAGCACCATGGTTTAAAGCTAAATGCCAAAAAATGTATAGTCATGCCCTTTGGCAAAAACAATGTGTCCACAAATTACCACATAGGGGGAAACCTATTAAGTACAGAGAAAGTTATTAGTGACCTGGGGACCCAAGTTGATAGCAATCTCTCCTTTGAAAACCACATTGCCAAAGTGGTTAGAAAGACCTTCTACATAGCCCACCTCATCACGAAGGGTTTCACATCTAGATCAAGAGAGGTAATCGTGCCCCTTTATTTATCCCTCATCAGGCCCATCATAGAATACAATGCCCCTTTTGGGATGTACCTTACCCGACACCTGCAGCAAATAGAAAGACCCCAAAAGTATCTCACCAAGAGGATCAAGGGTCTCAAACAGATGCCATATGCTGCTCGGTTAAAAAAAACTCCAGCTCTACTCAGTTGCATACCGCCTACTTCGAGGCGATCTATGCCTGACATACAAAGCTATGTCAAATCCAGAATTAATGGACATGCTCCACCTCAGTAAATATAAATCCCTTAGAGCCACACACTCGAGGGACTTGAACCTCAGCACAGAAATAAATAGAACTTGCTGGAGGGACAGGTTTATAACCCAGAGGCTCCCTTCGCTCTGGAATAGAATTCCAGTTCATGTGAGGCAGAGCACCTCACTGAATCTCTTCAAGAAGAATCTCGATAGGTGGATGGGGATCATAGGTTTGTCCCAGGGATTACTCCCATGTCACTATTAGACAGAGGCACAGTAAACTAAACCTTAAAAAGGGCACAGTATACTCAAATCAAGGGGTGGCGTAAGCCATACAGAATCGGACTAGGCTTATAATTGCCTCAGGGCAGATAGCCTAGTATGAACCTATGAACCTATTTTACACACGCACACACACACACACACACACACACACACACACACACACACACACACACACACACACACACACACACACACACACACACACACACACACACACACACACACACACGCATAGGCCATAGCAATACTAGTTTTGTACATATTTCAGCAATACATTGTGCAACACTAGTACAGACACACCATATCAGTAACTGCCGTTTAGCAGTTGTCAAACAGCAGCAGGGGTTAAGTCATTTTTATTTATGTTAGTGAGGAGTAATACAAATCTGTCACTCTCTGTGATTTCACAGACCTTCTAATTTTGCTCTATCCTTCGTAAAAAGTTTGATTTACTTGTAAATCATTCAGGATTTCAGACAGCCAATAAATCCAGACATCAGAGTTTCATACTTACTGTTCAAAAATGCATATTGATGCAGAAGGTGTTATACTGTTAACTTTTTAATTGAATTATAGTAATATTTAAAACATGTTCCTGATTTTAAGCCTTTAATCTGCTATTATATGTATTGCTGTGAATTCTTCTGCAAAGAAGTTGAAAGTTGCAGTATCTGGTGTTCTGCCAGTGTTTAGAAAACTCCCTGAAAGAGAAAACCCTCCCTGAAGATCAGAAGCATCAGTCTTTCTTAAAATCCAAGGTTTGCCCTGATATCAGTCACTCTGGGCTGCTGATCTCTCTAGTTCTTACCTTGCTTATGTTTATTGTCAGCTTTATCCTAACAGGGTCATATCACAGATGTACGTGGGTTAAAGAGCATATCAGGAAATTAATGTTTCTTTTCTCCTCATTTTTCCCCAAACAAAAGCAGCTTTTGTGGATCCCCACACAGTCAAGGATGATTAAGGGGGCTCCCTTGCAGCCAATGAAATTGCAAGTACCTACACTGGCTATGTTGTTAGTTTTAGTGGAGTGAATGTCCACTACCAGACTTTAACTAAGCCAGGGGTACTATGTCGGTCGTAGAATATTTAACTGAATTGTGAAGCCTGTATCTTGATAAAGTACTATTAATATAACCAGACATATCTTTAAATTTTAAAGGTGATATAAATAAGAGTTATTACCCATCTGGTTTCTTAAGTACACAGTATTGCTGTACTACGTTTTGTTGCTTTGACAGACATGTTACAAAATATCAAGATAAGACAACTTGCTGTGGTTGGGGGGCCCCCTAGCAACCGCAGGGTTTGCTGGTGCCTATAGCCGGCTATGAGGGGACCAGTCAAGTATTCAAAAGTGAATTTTCAGGCAAAACTAGCCTCCCAAGCTAAGGATAAGCATAACACATTTTTCAGTTATGTCCACAATCTTAAATGCAACACCCAACAACATGCAGAGTTAGTTGTAGACAGCATCACCTATACCCAGCCAGAAGATATAGCAAATCTGCTGGCCAATACATTCAGCTCAGATTTCATCTCCCCCATCACCTCTGGTTATCCCCCAAGAAATACCCTCCACCATTCCTCTACAAGTCATTACAATAGAACAGGTCACCAATGCACTCTCTAAAACTAAAAACACGGCTTTGATGGGTCCAAACAATATTTCAGGATGCCTCTTAAATAACTTGAAACAGGTCTTATCAGGCCCACTTATGAACTCTATTTAACCACAGCCTCCACACTGGCTGTGTCCTTGAGGAGTGTAGGACAGCAACAGCCATCCCTCTGCAAAAAGGGGTGCCATCCTCAGACCCAGGAAATTACAGAGGCATACGTTTGACTAGTCGTATATGCAAGAACACAGAAAGAATAATCATGGAGTGATAAATAACATAGGAAACCTCCAAACACTAAACCCAACCCAGATTGGCTTTGTCAAGGGCATGTCTTGCATGCTCATCTCTGGTGGACTTCTTTGAGAAAGTTACTAGAGCCATGGATAAGGGTAAAACAGTGCATACTGCCTACTTTGACCTGGCTAAGGCATTTGACAGAATTCCTCACTCAGGTATTACAGATAAACTCACAAAACTGGTATGGTAAACAAGTCTCTACTTCACCAGATGGATAGCCAAATGGTTCATGGAAAGGACACGTTGTTAGAGAGGGTGAATCCAGATCCAGCAAGAGTTCAGTTACTAGTGGTGTACTGCAGGGCTCAGTTCTGGGACATCTCCTGTTGGAATATACTTCTGAAGTCAAGAATAATGTATAAGGCCTTTGGCTGACTAAATTTGCTGAAAACTGCTAGTTGGGAGCAATCATTGTATCCCCCAGTGATGTAGATATCCTTCAGAAGGGTATGACCCATGCAGAACGATTGATGCCAGAGCCATGGCCTAAAATTAAATGGAAAATAAATGCGTAATCATACCCTTTGGGAAGTCAAATACCCTTACAAATTACAACATTAATAGCACACCCCTAACAGTGGGCTCAGAGGAGAGAAATCTAGGTACACAGAGAGATAGTAGCCTAAACGTTGACTGCTATGTGCCCACAGTGGTGAGGAAGTCCTATGTGGTACAACTTATAAGTAAAGGCATGGCATTCAAATCCAAGGAAGTTATAGTCCCACTGTACTCAGCCCTCATCAGACCAATAATTGAGTACACTACACCTTTCAGCGTGTACTTGACTAGGTATTTGCAACAGCTGGAGTGGCCTCAGAGGTTCCTTACAAAAAGAAAAACTGGGTGTAAAAAAACATGTCCTGTGCAGACTGACTAAAAGCCCTATCCCTTTACTCTGTTTCCTACTGACTATTAATGCCTAATATACAAGTCACTTTCAAATCCAGCCCTGATATAAGTTACCCATTTGCAAGACAAGACAGGGACAGTCTGTAAAATATGCAAAGGCATAGGTGCAAACCTAAGCCATCCTCTAACCCTTAGGGATAATAAAGTTCATACATAAGAACCTTGCTGATTGTGATAATGAGGTACCAGAACAAGTAGTAGGAATCAGCAAAACCATGTGTGCATGCATGCGAGTGTGTGTGTGTGTGTGTGTGTGTGTGTGTGTGTGTGTGTGTGTGTGTGTGTGTGTGTGTGTGTGTGTGTGTGTATGTGTGTGTCTGTGGGTGGGTATATGTGTGTGTGGGTGTGTGTGTGTTTGACAGAGTGTGTGTGTGTGTGTGAGTGTGTGTGTCTATTGTGTTCCTAATGACAGAGGGAAAATATTTTACTTAAAGACTAAAATAGTGTCCCACTCTCGTTATCAGAATGCTTTTTATTGAAATTGGCTTAGTGAGACGGGAAAACTCAATGTTTTTTTCACTGTCTCACAAGACCATGACAGAACCACAGAGGGACAGAAAGACAGAGCCACAAAGCTAATTTCAATAAAAAGCATTCTAATAATAAGATGAAACAGAGAGAAAGTAATAAAGTAAGTTTAAGTCACTTTGTTGTATATTATGAGTGAGCAAAGTAACAGAGATAGGAAAACATATGCAACTCTAGTTGTGTGTGTGTGTGTGTGTGTGTGTGTGTGTGTGTGTGTGTGTGTGTGTGTGTGTGTGTGTGTGTGTGTGTGTGTGTGAGAATTTATGTGTCTGTATCCATCCTGTGATAGACTGGCATACTCTCTATGATTAATTGACACCCATTAAGTACTGGGACAAGCCTTGGTTCCCTTTCAACACTGAACAGAATACACTGTGTAATGAGAGAAAGAAGGAATGCAAGCAGTTACACACTAAGCAGCCTTCACACCCACACTGTCTTCTCCAACTAATTTTCACTCACAGCACTTTGAATGATGGTGGAGGGTGAGACAGCAATAGCAAGATTTGTGACAGATATTGCTCTAGTTGCATATCCTCCCTACAACATCACACCTAAGTCCGCATACACACACACACACATGCACACACACAAACACACACACACACACACACACGCACACACACACACACACACACACACACACACACACACACACACACACACACACACACACACACACACACACACACACACACACACACACATGTACAAATAAGAGCACATACACACAAACATGTAAACCCAGCAAAAATCTCTGCTCACATAGGAAGGATGTGCAGTCTTTGCAGAGAATACACCTCAATAGAACACCAATTCAGAGAACCACGCTCTATGAAACTGGAATTTTAATGACTGCGTTAGTGTGACACACTGAACTGCTTGCAGTGATCCAAAAATAGATAGGGGAAGGTGAGTCTTTACCATGAAAAGGCAGTCAGACACCACCCCCAACATCTTCTACCATAACTTTGGAGTTGTAGTCCGTGAAAAAGTGATTGAAGGCAGTTTCTAAATTGCTCATTGTACTGATATCCAAAAGATGTTTGCAAAGTTTGTCAGGGGAGAGTAATCAGACTGCCTGCCCTGTAAATGTAGTGCTTAAGAAGGGAAATGAAATAAACATGAAGAAAACTTTATGACAAGCAATATGCACAGTACACTACTACATTTGTTGAAGAAATCTGCAAAATATTGACTATTTCCTTTACGGGGTTTAGGTGACGAGCATTAGGTCTCAGCAACAAAAAAAAATATTGTTCATTTACAGACAGTGCACATGCATTATAGCCACTAAACAGTGCATGGATGTCAAATGCAGGATAAAAAATTCAAGAAATTGCAAGAATATGCTACTTTATATCAGTGGAATACACTAAAACAAGTTTGCAGTCTCTGCTGAGGCTCTCTCAAGAGTATAATTTGACTCTTAACTCTCTGCTGACTTTTACTTTGATCATACTACAGTATTCCTTATCAATATCTTATTTATTGATCTAACACATGCATCTCTTTCTTGGAAAATAATATGTAAGGAGTTTAAGCAGTGTCAGTGAAGCAGTTTCCATTAAGACAATGGTTCACTTAAGGTGCTTGTGTTACCCTTTAGAGGTTCCTCCTACTGACTTTGTCACATATAGGTCTGTATGTCTTTTGAAACCCAGTTCAGCTGTTCATCTATGCTTTGCTCTTCAGTCTCACGTGAAGAAGGCTATCTGTCTTTGTTCAGCTGTTACAAGAGTGACCAGATTCCTATGTACATCCATATCAGCCGTAAGGGAAGATGCCTAGGAAGCAGAGGTGTGGTTTTGTCTTTACTTATTTAATTCTGACAAAATAAGATATAAACCCCATTGAGACTTTCTTCATGATTTCTATGTATTTGAGGCGTTGGGTAGTCTGAATTTTCACTGACTATCCCTGTAATATCAGAAAAACAGCAGTTTGCTTAATGATGCCATCTGTGCTTTGATGAAGGAAGTTGGCACAAGTCATGTCTTACTAACAGGATGCCTAGGCCTAATCACACTTCTAATATTAATTACTTTTACTTCAGTAGTATCACCTCCTCTGCTTCTGTACTTGCCTCCGTGGAAAGATGCCAAGTTTTTTTTTTGCAACGTTAGGTATTTTTAATGAGAAATGTATTTACACTTGATTATGTTATCTGAAGTACTTACAGTAGAGCTTTATGCATCTGTATGTAGAAGTTCTCGATTTTTCTTTTGAAGCCAGACTGTAACTTTGTTAGCTAATTTACACTGTGCTGTTAAATGCCATGATGTAGTGATTGCAGCATCTGTAATGTATGTTGTAATATTCAGCTAAACTTTTCACCGAACTATTCATGTTATTGCCTATGTGCAGTTGGTCTCACAGGATTTGTGTTTATTATTTAAAGGCCTCCTCCTCCTCTGCAGTATTATCGGGAGCCTAGCTGTAATCCTTCTGATGTCATTGCCTCTATAAGTTCATTCGTAGATTCATAGGAGATTACTGGGCTGATAGCTTAAAACCCTTTTAAAGACTGGCCAATATAGTCCAATTTTACCCAATATGACTACATTTTATACAAACCATTCACTCACTTGGTATTCATTCTACTTCTTGCCTCACTATCCTTGCCTGCATCTCCAATGCTCAGCTGATTCCTTCACCCACTCTGCATTTATCATTGCAACCCTTCCTCTACTAATCCACTTCAGACCCAATCTTTACCCTTCAGTTACATGCAGTTGTAACACTTTTGTCTTTCTTCCTGTTATTCTTTCCTCTTATTCACAGTCTTTTACAAGTGCAGTACATAACTTTGGTTTGAATGCTAATACCACAGCAATATATGAAATGGGGGCAGAGCTCAGTACTAAAGCATTTGGCGATAAATCAAGAGCTCCCTGATTCAAACCCCAATGCACCTTGCAGGGGTGGCTTTTTTCTACCCCTAAGAGTTGATCCAGTGGTCAGGGACCTTGGTACATATGTAGGCAGTAGTCTTACCTTTGACTGCCATGTGGCCACAGTGGTGAGGAAATCCTTTTGTTTTGCACAATTTATAAGTAAGGGTATGGTATCTAGGTCTAAAGTGGTCATTATGCCTCTGTACTCTGCCCTTATCAAACCAGTCAGAGAGTACAATGCTTCCTTTGGTATGTTCCTGACCAGGCATATGCAGCAACTAGAGCAACTTCAGAGGTTCCTTACAAAAAAGAATACAAGGTGTAACATATCTGCTTATGCAGAGCATCTTAAAGCCCTTTTCCTCAACTCAACCTCCTATAGACTCTGGAGGGGTGATCTATTCCTGGTTTACAAGGTATCCACAACCCACACTCTTATGAAGTGGTGGGCATCACATATTGGTTGGCAGTGGTGGGACCATCTCATGTTCACATATTTGGTTAGTAGCGGTGTGGATATTGAATTTCTGTAGCCTGTAAACAGTGTCACTAAAGAAAGGTGTACTCTCAGCATCCACACGGTAGAAATTCAGAGTTTGATATCACAATTGTTTCATTTAGTTACTTCTTCTTAGCTTAGTCACTCAGGGAGAGCAGGCAAGGATGTCAGCAGAGGATTATGCCAAGCTGACAAGGAACCATTTGACTGACATGTGCCAAGCCAAAGGACTGTGCATGCCAACCTGACTAATGTGGAAATGACTGCAGCCTTAATTACAGCTCCATCACAGACCAGCAACAAGGAAGGCAACCAATCTGTTGATGGGGACTTGCAGCTCTCAGAAAAAGGACAGTTAAATTTTTCCTCAGAGGACATAAAAATCCCTGTGGAGTTAAAGAGATTCGAACTGAAGTCTAAACATTTGGAATTAGAATCAGCAGAGACTGCAACATTTGGAAGCCAAAGAAAATGAG
Source organism: Protopterus annectens (assembly GCF_019279795.1). NCBI lineage: Eukaryota > Metazoa > Chordata > Ceratodontiformes > Protopteridae > Protopterus > Protopterus annectens. The sequence goes on along the minus strand of NC_056729.1, from coordinate 1,293,682,772 downwards.
AGACAGAGGAAATATGAAATGGAAATGCTGACTCTTCTCCAGGGTCATGAAAGTAATGGGGGAAGGGAGTAACCATACCTCAGAAGCAATAAATGTCAGTAGACTTCGTCTTCAATACCAAGAAGTTGATAATTTTGATCGTTCTATTAATATATTTGAAAAAGCATGCAAACAGTATAATGTTGATGGAGGGCTCTGGGTACAGCTCCTGACCCCATACTCCAAGGTAAAGCTGTAACTGCTGTTTATAAATTGTCTGCTAATGATTGTTTAGATTATGGTAAAGTTAAGCATTGTTTATTACGACGTTTTAAATTAACACCTGAAGCTTACAGAAAAAAAATTTGTGAGCATGGAAGCAAGGCAGATGAAAGTGTATGTGATTATATTGCTGAACTAAGTATTTATTTTCATTGGTGGGTGAGTGGGTGTCAGGTCACCACTTTTCAAGGGCTGGCAGGCCTTTTGGTGAGGGAATAAGCCCTTAGGACTTTGCCAGAGGACATGAGAATCTGGTTGGAAGACAGGGAATGCAACTCTGCTGATGTACTGAGGAAAAAGGCAGACCTATACTTAGGTAGCAGAGCATCACAGTGCAGGAAAGAGATACACAGTGCTGCACTTGGACATAAGGTATCCCAGGCAAGCAGCATAAACCTGCCCAACAGAGTCCACCAGTAACAGGGGAAGCCACTAATTCAGGTACATGACCAGGATCAAGGGTTTTAAGTGTTTTAAATGTAACCTGTGGTGCCTATTATCATGTCCATGGAGGCAAGGTGTGGAACAAAAGGTGGGGGAGCCAGCAAGTGGGAATAACAGAATGCCAGTGATAAGTTGTCGGGAGACAACAGGGGTACCAAACTACCAGCAGAATTTATATCCAATCTTGGTAAATGAAAAACAGGCCACTGCCAAGAGAGACAAGCACTGATATAACTATTGTGAAGCCTGCAGTGGTTAAAGAGAAGCAGTACTTGCTTGGGCAGTCCACTCCAGTCAGAGCTTTAGGAGGGATCACCTTGACTGGGAGGGTAGAAAAGTAAGCAAGCAAGTAGGTGTTTGAGGAAATCCCTGCAGATGTCTTGATGGGGAATAATTTTGATAATGCAATACCCTGTGTGCATGCAGTGACATGCAGTCAGGCTTGGAGACAGGCCTGTGGGTCTGGTAGCATGGGGGAAACCCAGGCAGACCACACACCTGAAGCTAGGACTGGTGATGTGGCTACTTCATAGAGGAAGTTAACCTCTAGCAGTGAGACTGAAGGTAAGCCACAGCTACTGGTGAGTACTGATGTTCCCTTGGACAGAGTGATTACAAGGGCAGAGGTGAGTAGTAGTACCCAGGCTGACAGTGAGGCACTGCTGTTATAAGAGACCAGACTTCCTGTAGAAGGGAAGCTAGGAAGAGGTACAAAGACAGAGTTGAGAAAGTCTCAGCTCTCAGACCCTACATTACAAGGCTTGAGGGAGGTAGCTTGGGAGACACCTGATTCTCAAGGAAAAGGGGATTCTGTATACTGGAACAAATGGTTACTGTATAGAGTGTGGACCCCTGAGGGAGGGCTAGAAGTTGAGGTATTACAGCAATTGGTAGTGTCCAGAGCCTTCTGTCTGGCACTACTTGCCATAGCTCATTTAACTCGTTCTTTATTGACTCCATATATGAACTAACCAAAACCTTCCCAAATAATAATCTCTCTCTGTCTCTTTCCTCCACCTCTACCCCTCCTATGCCTACCAACTCCAAATCACCCCCCTTCTTCAACCTCAAACCCATCACTACCAACTACATAAAAAGACTTCTCACCAAAATAAAACCCTGCTCCAGCACCCCTGACAACATGCCTTCATTTTTTCTCAAACTTGCTGCTGAAGGGATTGCCTATCCCATTAGTATCTTAATCAACAGATCCATACAAGAATCCTACGTCCCCAAACTCCGGCTCAAGGCATACATTCTACCTCTTCATAAAGGTGGCAAAAACACCAATACCTCAAATGTCCACACCATAGCTATCCTCTCCCCAATCTCTAAGATCCTGGAAAAATGCATCCATCTCCAACTTATGCCCTTCCTAACTCATAACCATCTGCTCACCCCTATCCAACATGGATACTGACCAGGGCACAGTACCACAACAGCTCTCCTCTCATTCCTTGCCACAATTAATCATACCCGAGATTCCAGGACTGTAGTATTCACAGTGCTCTTGGATGTCTCCGAAGCATTTGATACTGCTTCTCACACCCACCTACTGATACATCTTTCTAACCTTAAGCTCTCTCAAAATACCCTGTCCTGGTTCTCCAGCTACTTGTCTAATAGATCTCAAGCTGAGAGATGGAAAAAAGGCATCTCTTCTTTTCTCCTTACCCCCACAGGTGTACCTCAGGGATCCATACTCAGTCCTATGCTGTTCAATATCTTTATCAACACCTTTCACTCTGCCATTCCCAATGCAACAATAATCCAATATGCAGATGACTCAACACCAGTCTGCTCTGCTACTAACCTCCCCAAACTCCTAACTATGACCCAGACTGCCTTCACAACCACAGAGGCCTGGATGCTCCAAAACCACCTTTCTCCAAATGCCAATAAAGCCAAAATATTAATATTTTTAGCTCTCAAAATCCTTCCCTTTTGACAAAACCTCTTTCCATGTTCTAAGCCAAAACGACACTCCTATTGAAGTTGTTTCCCATGCCAAATTACTAGGTGTTATTATAGATGAATATCTAAAATTCGAGAACCACATACTTCAAAAAATAAAGAAAACTCAGCAAAAGCTGGGTATACTTTACAGGAACAATCGCTTCCTCTCACCCCATACTAGACAAACTCTTGCCTCCACTTATCTCCTCCCTTTCTTAATGTCCCTTGCTAACTAACCTGTCAATCTCCATCACTTCCAAGTTAGAAAACTGTTGCAACAAAATTTCCAAAATCACCACTAATGCCAAACACTCCTCCCATCACTGTGTAGCCCTCCACTCTCTCAATTGGCTTGAACTAACCATCTGAATTACCTCCAACTGATCACAGCTCATAGTCTCCTCTTCAACCCCACTAGATGCCTCACTTTCTCTAATATCCTTCCACCCTACCTACCAAATAGAACTCTCAGATCAGAAAATCAAAACCTAATCAGCATTCATAAACCAAACCGCCCACCTGGACAACTACTCCTGTCTTTTTCCCTAGCCAAAAAATGTAATTCTCTTCCCCCTACTCTAAGGATATTGAAGAACCTGGAAAACTTTAAAACACAGCTCCATTCCTACCTTTACTCTAAATGGAAGTGTACTTGTATCCTTCCTACTTAGTTCATCCCTAACTCTTCTATTCCTCCCTTTTAGCCCAACAATCTCCCTCTATTAGCAAGTTATACACCTCCTATCTCACTCCATTATCCCTTAACATTATGATCTTATACTGCCTACCGATGGGACACCAAATCTAAATTGCAACCATTCCATCACCTTGGAATATTTGGTGTTTTCCACCATGTGATTATGAACATGTTCTCAAAATTACAACTGTTTTACTACATGATAGTTCTGTTTTATATTCTTTATTACCATTGTAAATATTCTTATTTGTATTTGTATTGGCATTTTGCAATTGTATTCTACTTGTATTTTGTATTGTGGAGCTCTTCTTCCTGGGCCTCCACTGAAAATGGGCTCTTGGGACCCAGTGGACTTACCCGGTCATCAAACAAAATAAATAAATAAATAATATGGGCATAAAGCATACCAAGAGACGTATTATTCAGAACTTTTTTTAGTCTGGGATTGCCAGGGATGTAACAGGGTACTGCAGGACCTGTGAGCAGTGCCAAAAAGTATGCAAGGCAAGAGACAAGGTCAAAGCTCCTTTGATGCTGCTGTCTGTGATTGAGGAGCCATTTCAGAGGGTAGCTATGGATATTGTGGGGATTCTGAGTATCCCAAGTTCCACACGGAAGAAGTATATACCAGTGGTAGTAGATTATTCTACTAGATACCCTGAGGTGGTGGCTCTGTCCTCCATCGAGGCAGAGAAGGTGCCAAATGCTTTGCTAGAGATTTTCAGCAGGGCAAGTTTCCCAATGAAAATACTGACTGACAGGGGTGCCAATTTCATGTCACACCCACTGGCTTGTCTGTAGAAGCACTGTAAGATGAAGCACCTAAAGACAACCCCCAACCACCCCCAGAATTATGATCTTGTGGAGAGGTTAAACTCTACACTAAAGACCATGCTACAGGCATTGGCATACAAGTTCAAGAGAGAGTGGGACAAATATTTGCCCCATCAGTTGTTTGCTTACAGAGAGGTACCCCAGGAATCCACAGGTTTTTCACCTTTTGATTGGCTGTATGGGCATAGGGTGAGGGGGCATTTAGATCTGATTTGTGATGAGTGGAAGGGTGAGTGTAAATCCCACAAGGAGTCAGTTGTGGGATATGTCCTAAACCTCAGGGCAAGGCTTAGAGAGCTCATAGGCTTTGCCCAGGAGAACCTGGCAGGAGCCTAAATGCAGAAAAAGGTCTGGTATGACAGGAATGCTTGAGCCTGAGAGTATATTGTGGTCAGCAGGTAATGGTTCTCATTCTTGTCAGGTAAAATAAACTGCAGGCAGCTTGGGAGAGACCTTTCAAGGTGTTAAGAAAGGTCAGTGATGTTAACTACATGATAGAACTGCTAGGCAGGAGGCAGGGGCACAAATTGTACTATGTTAACAAGATGAAGCCTTACCCTGACAGGGAGGCCCTTGTGCTGATTATTTGCAGTGGATGGCAGGATAAGTCTGAGGGGGATCTGGTAACTGATCTCCAAAGTGAGGCTCGGACTGACACCTCAGTGGAAGGGGTATCAATGTCACAGCAGCTATCCCATACCCAGGTTCAAGAACTCCAAGCAGTGTTACACTAGTTTGGGGACATGTTCACTGGGAAAACAGGGAGCACCAACTTGGTGCAGCACCATGTGGATACAGGCCCCCAAAGACCTATAAAGCAGGCCACTTACTGGGTGCCTGACTGAGTCAGACAGACTCTGAGGGAGGAGATACAGGAGATGTTGCAACTGGAAGTAATACACAATTCCAGCAGTCCCTCGACCTCCCCAGTGGTGCTAGTACTAAAGAAGGATGGTAGCACCTGGCTCTGTGTGGCCTACAGGAAACTAAATAGTCACACAGAGTCACATACTTACCCCATGCATAGGACAGATGAAGCCCTAGAGCAGCTGAGTGGGGCTAAATATCTGACCAATATTGATCTTACCTAGGGGTACTGTCAGGTGCCGTTGACTTCCAGCACTAGAAAGAGGTCAATCTTTGTGACCCGATTTGGCTTGTATGAGTTCACAAAATGCCCTTTAGGGTGAATAATGCCTCAGTAACTTACCAGAGGCTGGTAGATTGTATCCTAGCAGGAGTAGGAGATTATGCCCTTGCTTACCTGGATGATATTGCCATCTACAGCCATTCCTGGCAAGAGTACTTTCATCATGTCAGAGAGGTGCTAGTCAGACTGCAGAGGGCAGGGTTGGCCATTAAGCCCAGCACATGCCAGGTGGATATGGCAGAGATCTCCTATGTGTGACATAGAGTGGGGAATAGTAAGATCAGGCCAGAACCTGCCAAAGGGAAAGCCATTCAGACATAGCCTTCCCCTGTTACCAAAAAGCAGGTGAGGGCATTCTTAGGAAAAACAGGGTACTATAGAAAGTTTATCCCCAGTTATAGTACCATAGTTGCTCTCCTCACAGACCTGACAAGGAAAAACAGACCAGATAAAGTAATGTAGACCCCAGCATGTGAGCAGGCATTCCAAAAGCTTAAAGAAGCTTTGGGAGGACCCCTTGCGTTAGCCAGTCCAGATTAGAGAAAATAATTTGTTGTGGTGGGGGGCTGTACTTACCAGGTTTCCCCAAAGGGAGAAGAGCAACTAGTGGTATATTTTGGCCATAGACTCCAACCCAGGGAGGACTGTTATGTGGCTGTGGAAAATGAAGGCACTGCAGAGACTTCAACGTTATCTGTATGGAAGAAATTCACTGCAGACCACAATCCTTTAACATGGCTACAAAGAGCCAGCCAGAAAGATGCCAAGTTATTAAGGGGGAGCTTAGGAGAGCAAGCATATGATATGACAGTACAACACCATAGTGGGATCAGCAATGCCAATGCAGATGGGCTCTCAGGACAAGGAATGGGGTAACATATTCCCAGATAGGCTTATTTACCTCAAGCCATGTTTCTTAAGGGTCACTTGAAAAACTAGCTTGATTCTTTGAAGAGTGTGGGGTGGTGATGATATGGCCAAGTGCCAACATAAGCAGCTGGAGTTTTGTAAAAAATGATATATCCTGTGAACATCAAACTGATTTATACAGGATACTTGTGTTACAAATGTATTAGAACTATATGTTATTTGTATATCAAACTGAATTAAATGTACCAGCTACCTTACTTTAAGAATAATAAGGGAAATGTAAATAAGCTGTTAAACTATTAAAACATCACCCCACAGTGCTAAATAGGACAAGAGACTATAGGTCTGGGAAAGCACCTTTGTTCATTAACTCAGTGAAAAAAGGGAAGGCCTCAGTCACTGCCATAAACATTTGGATGTGTATTGTGGCCCTCTGTGCTAAATTACTATCTCAGCTTCAAAGGTGAATACAATGAAAACCTAGAGTCAGCTGACCAGATGAGGTCATTCTGCCAGCCCTCTTGGAAATTATACTTTAGATATTAAAAAGAGAAATCTCAGAGTATAGAATATTCTGTTTGGGAAGTCTGACTATAAAGACCCTCAGCTACAGCATCTCGCTTTGCGGTAGTAAGTAACTTAACTAGAGAACAGTAATTATTCTAGATTAATTCAGGGATATAGTGAAGCTTACTTTAGAGATTGTTTTTCTTTCTTTCTTTATTTTCTTTATTTATTTTACATTTGTTAACTGGGAGAGTCCAACTGGATACATGTCCATTTTCAGTGGAGGCCAGGGAGAAAAGCTCCACATGTACAAAATAAGTGACAATACATAGTCATGGTTACATTGAAATTTAACAGCATTGTAAGTTTATAGAATGAAATATTTAAACATTTAGATTTTAAGGATGACATCAAACACATATTTGTATGAGTCTGTCCATTAATCATCATCATCATCATCTTTCGGCTTTTCCCGTTAGGGGTCGCCACAGCGGATCATCTCTTTCCATTTCTTCCTATCCTCTGCATCTTGCTCTGTCACACCAACTGCCTGCATGTCCTCTCTCACCACGTCCATAAACCTTATCTTAGGCCTTCCTCTTTTCCTCTTACCTGGCAGCTCCATCCTTAGCATCTTTTTCCCAATATACCCATCATCCCTCCTCAGCACATGTCCAAACCAAAGCAATCTCGTCTCTCTTGCTTTGTCTCCAAACTGTCCAACATGAGCTGACCCTCTAATATACTGATTCCTAATCCTATCCATCCTAGTCACACTGCGTGCAAATCTTAACATCTTTAACTCTGCCACATCCAGCTCTGACTCCTGCCTTTTTGTCAATGTCACTGTCTCCAACCCATATAACACAGCTGGTCTCACTACTGTATTGTAGACCTTCCCTTTCACTCTTACTGGTACCCGTCTGTCACAAATCACTCCTGCCACTCTTCTCCACCCATTCCACCCTGCCTGTACTCTCTTCTTCACCTCTCTTCCACATTCACCATTAGTCTGAACTGTTGATCCCAAGTACTTAAACTCGTCCACCTTTACCAACTCTACTGCCTGCATCCTCACCATTCCTCTACCCTCCCTCTCATTTACACACATATATTCTGTCTTAGCCCTGCTGACCTTCAATCCTCTGCTCTCTGGAGCATATCTCCACCTCTCCAGAGTCTCCTCAACCTGATTTCTACTCTCACTACAGATCACAATGTCATCTGCAAACATCATAGTACACTGGGCCTCCTGTCTGATCTCATCTGTCAACCTGTCCATCACCACTGCAAATAAGAAAGGACTCAGAGCTGATCCTTGATGTAATCCCACCTCCACCTTAAACGGCTCTGTCATTCCCACTGCAGTCCTCACCACTGTCACACTACCTTCGTGCATATCCTGTACCACTCTTACATACTTCTCTGCCACTCCCGACTTCCTCATACAATACCACAACTCTTCTCTAGGCACCCTGTCATATGCTTTCTCCAAGTCTACAAAGACACAATGCAACTCCTTCTGACCTTCTCTGTATTTCTCCAATAACACTCTCAGAGCAAACATCGCATCTGTAGTGCTCTTTCCTGGCATTAATCCATACTGCTGATCACTAATCATCACCTCCCTTCTTAACCTAGCTTCTACTACTCTCTGCCATAACTTCAAGCTGTGACTGATCAGTTTTATCCCTCTGTAGTTACTGCAGCTCTGCACGTCACCCTTATTCTTAAAGATAGGTACCAAAACACTTTTTCTCCACTCCTCAGGCATCCTCTGACTTTCCAAAATTTCTTTAAACAATCTAGTTAAAAATGCCACTGCCATTTCTCCTAAGCACCTCCATGCTTCCATTGGGATGTCATCTGGGCCAACAGCCTTTTCATTCTTCATCCTCTTCATAGCTGTCCTTACGCCCTCCTTGCTAATCTGTTTCACTTCCTGAGTCACTATCCCCACATCATCCAACCTTCTCTCTCTCTCTCATTCTCTTCATTCATCAGCCTCTCAAAATACTCTTTCCATCTACTCAACACACTCTCCTCTCTTGTGAGTACTTTTCCCTCACTATCCTTTATCACCATTACTTGCTGCACATCTTTCCCAGCTCTGTCCCTCTGTCTAGCCAATCGGTACAGGTCCTTTCCTCCCTCTTTAGTGTCCAATCTCTCATACAACTCTCCATATGCCTTATCCTTAGCTTTCACCACCTCTCTCTTTGCCATGCGCCTCATCTCCTTATACTCATGTATACTTTCTTCATCTATTTGACAATCCCACTTCTTCTTCGCCAGCCTCTTCCTCTGTATACTCTCCTGTACTTCCTCATTCCACCACCAGGTCTCCTTGTCCTCCTTCCTCTGTCCAGATGTCACACCAAGCACCTTTCTAGCAGCCTTCCTTACTAGTTCTGCTGTAGTTACTCAGCTATTCAGTAACTCTCCACTGCCTCCCAGTGCCTGTCTTAACTCTTCCCTAAACTCCACTTCACAATCACCCTTTTTTAGCTTCCACCATTTAATGCTTGGCACTGCTTTCACACTCCTCCTCCTCTTCTTGATCACTGTCATCCTACAGACCACCATTCTATGCTGCTTAACTACACTTTCCCCTGCCACCATTTTACAGTCTCCAATCTCCTTCAGACTGGCCCTCCTACATAGGATATAATCCACCTGTGTGCATCTTCCTCCACTCTTGTATGTCACCCTATGCTCCTCCCTCTTCTTAAAATATGTATTCACCACAGCCATGTTCATCCTTTTCGCAAAATCCATAATCATCTGACCTTCTGCATTCCTCTCCTTAACACCATACCTACCCATCACTTCCTCATCCCCTCTGTTCACTTCACCAACATGCCCATTAAAGTTCGTTCCAAGTCTGTCCATTAATATCGTTTTCAATATTTTCTGTGATTTGAACTCTGTGGTTTACTGTAAATATATATTCAGTATTTCCATGCTCTTTTATTATGTATTATTAAATATATGTAAACTTTTATTTTGGCTAGTCCTTGTAGAAAGTACTTAATCTTTGAGAGTACTTATATTTATTTAGTGACACTGTGTGAGCTACTCCAGAAGGCAGAGCCTTCTTGGTGAACTACTGGCATTTGTATTAGTATTAATATTACACAGTATAATTGGACACCCTTTCTTAAGGGCTTTAGAGTAGTTGTGGAGTGTCTGGTGACAGTGATAACTACCTTACACTCTGGCAGAACGGGACATGGCAGGTAAATCTGTGCCAGCCTTTCCCAAGTGTGTGTGTGTGTGTGTGTGTGTGCGTGTGTGTGTGTGTGTGTGTGTGTGTGTGTGTGTGTGTGTGTGTGTGTGTGTGTGTGTGTGTGAAGAATCAAATTTCATAGTGTGCATATGTCAGCTACTTGGGGCAGGGACACAAAGCACTGGGTTTACACAGATGGTTATGGAGGATTTGGCTTGGACACTCAGCTGCGGACCTAACCCTACAGCTGTATCAGTGGATTGTCTTATTGGGGACCTGGAAGGAGACAGATATAGAGACATCCAGACCCTGGGCTGAGTGTATTCCCTGTGTGCTCTAAAGGGAAATTATATTTGGTGTAGAGAGGTCTGTATCTAGAAATACTTAGTGTATCCATTTGTATCCCAAGTGCATGTCCCTCTCCAGTGTCAGTGGTGAGGATTCAGGCTCCCTGATTACTGGTCCAGCATGGGGATGACACATATTGATGGCCATCATATATTGGTAGCTGTGGTGGGCATCACAATATACACCTTTACCAGCCTTGTGTATCTGATCCTTAATTAACTCTCCACATGCACCCACATATACACTTCTATATACACACACATACATGCACCTACTGTAAACTAGTACATCTGTTCACCCATATACCATTCATTTCCCAACTATATCACTTTCGGTCATACTCCAATACATTCATACCTTTTCTCCTTGCCACATAACCCATAGCCACTGTTTCTCAAACCACTACATTGTCCCCATTTCACTTTCTGCTCTCTCATACACACAGAACCAACCCCACATCTTTCTACCCAAATATCAGATCAAATTGACACAAATCAAATGCTTTCTGCTGCTTAGATTTAATATTAAACCTATCCCTGGTCTACTGGCTAGCAACTTTCCTAAAATTAAGTACAACTCAGCTTCTTTATCATTTGTCCTACTAAATGCCAACAGCATCAGAAATAAGTAGACCAAATTAATGTAGTCTTTAATACACACAATCCAGATAATAATTGCAGTTACCAAATCATAGTTTAAAAAGGAACACCTCAGTATTCAGCACTTTTTCCAGGGCTGTATCATGTCAGGTGCTAGACCAGGTGGGAGAACTCTTATAGTGCTTATTTCCTAATTCATAATGATGAAATGTATAATACAATGATCAAAAAAGCATAGCAGGAAGTATATGGTTATTTATATTATAAGGACTATGTAAACAATAACAATCTGTTATGAACACAAAGAGATTAAGTAAAAACAATAAAAGTTTCAAATGACCCAATATCTGAAGTGCAAGCAGTCTGCAACTATTTATAAAATATAATCCAAGCAGATAGAATGTAGTGGACCAAACAATGGCACCAAATCCAATTGAGACACACAGTTCAATTACAAAACCTGAGACCATTCATTAAAATGTAAGCGCTTTCACAGTCAAGAAAATACTGCTTCATCAGACAACAGAGTGTCATAGGAAATGATTTAAATACATCAATCGACCAATAAAAACACTCATTCAATTAAATGTAAAAAACATCCAATTGTTTTATAAAAGGTAAGGGACATGAAATCTGCTTCCATGAGCATACTCCTGTAGTACCACTTACACAAGACAAAGGTATTTAAATCTTTGGATTCTGTTTATCTATGTCTAGTGGCCCTTTTTTCCAGTTTGCTTTTGTAGGTGTGTGTATATTTATAAAATATCTCAACTCCAGGACATATAACAGGATGTCCTGCTAGTCAACAAAAAACAGACAGTTTACAGAACAGCTCCCAGACAGTACTAATGTGCACTAAGTGCCAAGAAGCACTCACAAGGGCATAATATTCCAAACTATTCAAAACTTCATATATAATATGGCAAGCCAATAACTGGAAAAAAATATTCCAAAATGAAAGAATTTTCTCTTGTTAATGTTTGAATAAATGTTCGAGAGATGGCACAATGACAAAGTAGCAGTTTCATAAAAATAATCAAAAAGTCCTCAAGAAAGTGGTCCCAGAACCAAAGGTCCATGTAGTGCAGGAACTCCTGAAATCCAAACAGAAACAGTCAATAGAAACAAACTGCAGCAGACTGGGAGAAACCAACTGCAACAAGAATACTGAGCCACCAAACTATCAAACTCAGCAAAGAATGCTCCATTTCCTGTTTTCACAAGTATAAACTATAAGCAAGTCACCACCAGTAGACATAAATTATAATCACTTCGAAAATAATAACAGTCCATGTAATAAAATAATATAGATGTGTCCAAGTATTCACCCACAGGCAGCCACCACTTCCATCTTCAGACTTGCTTAATTCACATATGTACTACAGTTTCCCAAGCTAATGTCACTGATTACTAGAAAAAAATACCCAGCAACAAACTCTACTTTATAGTGTCAGATTATCTCTCTTCCCCTTTCTCTGTACATGAATTGAAAATCCTTCCTTACTCCATAATCTCTTTAATTCCACACAAAGAAATAATACCTTTATTATTCTAGGTGACTTCAATTTTAACACACTGAAAATGATATCAATAAACATCTAAGTGATCTGTGCCTTATGCACCACATAAAAGAGTCTGGCTTAATCCGTCTTCATCTCATCATTCCCTTCTAGATCTTCTTTTATCTAAACATCCCACCAATATTTACACCATTTGCATTCATCTACTGTACTTCACAATCTACAACTTAATCATAAAATGCCCCCCAAATTTGTCCCAATCAGACTCAAATACCAAAATAACATAATCAAACTGAAATCAGGTCGCAGCAGGATATGAATGGGCACTGATCTCTCACCATATCTACCACCATTTTTCTCTACTTTTTACTTCAAGTATATCAACTTCAAGGAAATTCATCACCATTTATACCAAATTCCCTCTGATGGTCCCTCAGAATCTTAAAATCTATGCCTCTGGTTTCTCTGTTACTGTGGAGAATTCATTGTAATCCCCCTGTACTGCATATATAACCTCTACACCACCAAGATTACGCCTAACAGTTGGAAATTTGCACTAGTCACACCTCTGCCAAAACAGTCCAAAACAAATGGAAAAAATAACATACAAACAGCTATCTGCATACATTTAACAATACCAGTTTCTCACTCAAACAACTTGTTTTTTATTCTAGCAGGAGCACAGTGACTGCTGTCTAGAAACTCAACAATGATATATTGATTGACATGCACAAACCTAACCTTACAGGAAGTCTTCTCGTTGATCTCACTTGGATATTTGACATGGTTAACCAAAACATCCTAATCACTCACATGGACAAAATTAGCACTAGTGCACAGACCTCAGATTTATTCAATAACTTCTTCCTTCAGGAACCTTCAAAGTAAAATTTGTTACTTCCATCTCAACTACACCCACCATAGTGACAGGCATTCCACGTGGAACTATCCTTGCCACACTTCTTTTCTGTATCTTTATGAGCTCATTATTGACCTTCCTCAGGTCTTATAAGTTCTGTATGCAGATGACATGCTGATGTTCAGATCCATTCCTGACCTCCTAGCAATACAGATGTAAATTCAAGGAGATATTATATCCCTTTTCAAATGGCTCATATCAAATAAACTCATTAACCCACATAAAACCAAATCTATGATATTTTGCACCCACCAAAAACTGTACAAATGTCTCAGAAAACTAGAAGTCAACTACAAGGGCAATCAGCCAAATGAGATCAGCTTGCCTTTCAAATACTTAGATATTTGGCTAGATCCAAAACTAAGCTTTCAACTTCGTAGTGAAAAGACTAGATCCAAAATCAACTTTCTAATATTGTGGGTTCAGAAAATATCACATTACCCTTCCAACCAGGTGAGCAGCTGCTGACAAAGGCATCATCTTTGCCCAGCTAGAATTTGCCCTATAATCTGATATGAACTAGAAGTTATGTGTAGAGTCACGGTACAGTGTGGATTGGGAAATGTATCCCTTTCCTCACTGTACTGCGATCTCAGAGTTAGAATATTTAATTTGCAGGGGGTGTGGAGATGCAGGGGGGCTTACCCCCTGCTAAAACGTGAATGACAGTGTAGGTGTTAAACTTACATTTGCATCTACTCTGCCATCAACAGATTTGACATTTTAACCTAATTAGTATGCAGGAAGTATGAAATCATTTTCGAAGCATCGAACATCCATTTTTATGAACTACGATATTTTGATAGTAAACATATATATATATATATATATATATATATATATATATATATATATATATATATATATTTATTTATTTATTTATTTATAAAATATACATTTATATATAAAAAATATATATATGTGTGTGTGTATATATATATATATATATATATATATGGGTCACCTTCATTTCGTCGACAGTTCATTTCACCGACAACCAAGTCAGCAGGCCCAATTCACTGACACTTCATTTCACCGACACTAATTTCGTCGAAAATTATATATGGCCTATTCCCCACTGTAGCATATGGCATCTGACGCAGCTGTACCAGAGATTTGCCAGTGGGGACATCCCTTAGAGTCACCTAGTGGGGGATGGTGGTTACGCACTGGAGCCGTGGCTGATGACACCCAACAGAAATGCACACACACCCGAACAAGAACTCCATAATGAGGCACACGCACAGACCAGAGTTGTAATAGAGCATGTGTTTGGGATGCTCAAGTCACAGTTCCAGTACCTGGACACATCCTGTGGAGCCTTGCAGTACTCCACAGCTACATGTACTCAGATTGTCATCGTATGTGCCATGCTACACAATATGATCCTGCAGAAACAGCTGCAGCAGGAACAGCATGGGGCAGGGCCACACTGCCCCCCATCATTGCCAAGGCCTGCACAGGCAGAGAGCGACTCGGAGGAGGAACAACCTGAGCCTGCCCCAGTAGGCAGAAGAAGGCATGCCCAGTATGCTCTGGCCTTGGCAAAGAGGCAACGCATAGCACATACACGGACACAGGAGGGACCCATGGAATGACACCTCTATCTGACTCGCACATACTGTAAAAGGGATGCCAAACATGACACTACCTGTGCTCAACCATGTATAAGGAGTGTACTATGTGCATCTGACATAGGCAGCCCTGCAGCACCATCCCCAATACTGGCACACCCACAAGGTAAGTCACTCTCCTTACCAATTGCCAAATGGAGTAGTATGTGTTGTTACCTGTATCTATGGTATGGATGTGAGCATGCAAGGGAATCGGGTGGCTGAATGGGATGACAGCAGCTAGTAGATACCTAAAGTGGCAGCATGAGATCTGTAACAAATATTGGTGTCACCATAGTAGCCAGTACTACACACGGTGACAAAACCCACTGCAGGAAATGTGCTGGGCCACATGTGTGTCCATAAGACACACACAATCCAGTCAGGGAGGATCACATACCCAGCAACAGTCTCAGCCAGCAGTACAGGTGTAGACAAAAACAAACAAAGGCTGTGCTAAGGCCTCTGAATGATGCCTGTGGGTAACCTCCCCCCCAGGCCTACACAGCAGACTACATCAGGTCAAGCAGTGGGATGTTAGTTCTGAAGGGTAGGAAGTCAGAAACTAATATGTAGGGCAATCAAACCTAAGACCTATAGTACACTGATTTGCCTCTAGTCGGCATGATAGGTTAGAAAACAGAATGAAATGGAGTACCTGACATACCAGTACAGTCAATGCAAATGTGTACAAGTGTCAGGTGTGTCCCCCCAATCCTATGTAGACATGTAGAAACAGTCAGGTGTGCCCCTCCAATCCTATGTAGAAATGTAGAAACAGTCAGGTGTGCCCCCCAATCCTATGTAGAATTGTAGTAACAGTCAGGTGTGCCCCCCAATCCTGTGTAGCAATGTAGTAACAGTCTGGTGTGCCCCCCAAATTTTATGTAGACATGTAGTAACAGTCAGATGTGCCACCCCCAGTCCTATGTAGAAATATAGTAACGGTCTGGTGTGCCCCCCCCCCGCAGTCCGATGTACACACATCGTAACAGTCAGGTGTGCCCCCTCCAAATCCTATGTTGAAAGGTAGCAGCAGTCAGGTGTACTTTCCCCCAATCCGATGTAAACATGTAGTAACATGTATGTGTAGGTATACTACCAGTGGAGCACAGATGACCAGATGTGGCCAAGGTAGCAGGATAGATTGTAGCATTTGTACAATATGAAGGTATGTGTGTGTTAGGTTGGTGTGTGTTTCAAATTGTGTGAGAGTGGTCAGTATGTATGCATGTTGAGGTTTGACCAGGTGGCCATTACCCACTACTGCCGATGACAGGGCCAAGTACTCACAACTGCAGTGCCAAAGCCAATTCCCCCCAGTATAACACATGCTAGCAGTAAGCCATTGTAAATGTATGGTGGTAATATGTGTCAACATCTGAAAGATGGACATGGCATGACTGTTGGGCTAGATATACAAGCAGTACACAGGGAAAAGTAAACCAGACATACAGTATATAATGTGTAACCATGTAATGGACACACCCTTGGAATTGTACATACAGGTATACATCACATTATCTGGGCTTGTAGTAGAGAATACCGATGTCGTCTGGCCAAACACTTGCAGATCACAAAGATGATAGGACTGATGTATTGGGAAACAGCTAATGTCCCTGCACAAGCCAGCATAACTGAAATGCCCCATACATATCTGTGAGACAGATGCAAGTAGTGTCCATAGCGCACATGCACCCAGCTCACCCAAACACCACCCACAGGTACCTCTCTAGTTGTATCCCTGCTGTTGGGAATGGGTACAATATGACCCCCACCTGTTTATGGAAATAGTGAAAGAATGCAGCATGCAGTGCAGGTGTCCCATGCAGGTGTGTCCCTAGCTGTAAGTAGCACCCTGCCAGCATCCACACCACCTTATCAATACTGATGGAAAGTATTGGCATGAACACCTAGCACACCTACCCTGTCACCCCAGGGGAATATACTGTATGGCAGTCTGGCACTGTAGGACTGACAGAATGTAATGGCTTGCTACAGCTGGCCTGCATCACTACCAAATGGCCTACAGGCTTCTGCCAAAGGCCTGTGTCTCTCCCATACTGCCAATGTATGTTATGTCATGGACACCCAAATAACAACATAACACACTCCACATAAGCCATATGCAAGGCCATGTGGGCAAACCACATTAACATGTCCACCATGTCACACTTCATGAACTGTGAACCAACACCAAATCACAGCTGTGATGAGGTAATAACTTTAGTAAAAATATCAGAGAATGTATGCATAATGTATGGAAGAGGATAGAATAATAGAGGGGGGGTGGGAGCATGGGCAGCATGGAATGTGCAAGGTCTGACACACAGCCATGTGTACATACTATCCCTGGCTGCAAACACAAAAATGGGTGGCTACAAAACTGCCCATACACCACAATATGGGAAATGTCCTGACTTATGACCCCTGCCTCTGGCTAACCTGTGTGAATCTGTACAGCTGTGAGGTATTGCCACAGCAAGATAAGGACATACTGCCATGGCGATGAATGTACAAGTATGGGATCCACTGCCAGCACTGTACCAAGGTGCTGAACTGGATACACAGACCCAGCAGAAAGTGTCTGCAGCTCCCCCTCCAGAATGGCATAACTTGCCATGAATATGTAGGTGTTTGCCCACAATACTGAACACAGCTGCATCCACCCTGTGTTCCCCAGGACATCACTGGGAGCAATAATGTCCACCTGACAGTACCTGAGGACATAAAACATCACAGTGTATAACAGTACACATGTCTAAATATCTATGCTAACACCAGTACCATGTAGCAGAAGCAGCACAGACACAATCACCTACAGTACACACTATCCCTTGCACATGTTGACCCCATATTGCCAACTGATCTACAGATATCCTGCAGAAACAGTTTGCTACCTGTAGGTATAGAACACAAAGGTCTGCACTAGAGTACAAACTACCTGAAATGTTACCACACATTCAGTACAGAAGGGCATACTGGGCATGCTCACACACTTACAGAAATGAAGGCAATGTCAGGCAACAACATACTGAAAGGTCATACTAGGAATGCTAGCACACTTAAACAAATGAAGCCCATTTCTGCCAACAACAGTGGACCATAGATATCTGACAGTTGCAGATGTTAGTGCATACACTCCTCAGTATGCACCAGTCATGCATTGCACACACATTGGATAGGAATACAGACATATATCCAAAGACAGCACACTATAATATGCCAAACGTAGACATACATAGATGTGTGGAAGAGAATGACAGTGACAAAGAGCCTTCTGTCATGAGGCCTGTCCCACCCAGCACACAGCCAAATGGCTACAACCATATGATGTGTAAATGTCACTCACTGTAGTAATTATCCACTGGTATCCATCAGCATTATAGACTCTGCGGTGCAAGTGCTAGCTGTGCAACATGACTGTACAAGGCAGTAGTCATCTAGCAGTTGTATACACGTACCTGCGGAATATAAACCTGCATGTGGTGTGTCTACCTCTAGATGAATGGGTTATGGCCCATGCACAAACACTGCCCTCCCCACAAGCCTGCTGATGTCATCCCCTTTGAAATACACCTTTGGGAAAATATTAGCCCAGTTATCTCTGTGGTACGTCCTATAACTGTGTAATGCTGTAGTGTGATAAATTAGGTAGGTAGGCGTTCTAATTCCAGAATTGGCAACTGTGTGTTTGTGTTTGTGTGTCTCTGTCTATGTAGGGGGCAATGCATTTCAGGCTAGTCACACTCACTACAATCCAAATGTCCTACTTTTTCAAGCCTGCTGATGTCATTCACTGTGAAATACACCTTCATGAAATGAATAGCCCAATAATCTCTGTGGTGCTTTCTATAACTGTGTAATGTTGTAGTGTGATAAACTAATTAGGTAGGAGTTCTATTCCCAGACATGGCAACTGTGTGTGTGTGTGTTTCTCTGTCTGTGTAGGGAGCAATGTTTTTTAGGCTAGTCACACTCACTACAATTCAAATGCCCTACTTTGGCAAACCTGCTGATGTCATTCACTCTGAAATACACCTTCTGAAATGAATAGCCCAGTAATCTCTGTGGCATGTCCTATAACTGCATAATACTGTAGTGTGATAAACTAGTTAGGTAGCAGTTCTAATCCCAGACATGGCGACTGTTTGTGTGTGTGTGAGTGTGTGTGAGTGTGTGTGTGTGAGTGTGTGTGAGTGTGTGTGTGTGTGTGTGTGTGTGTGTGTGTGTGTGTGTGTGTGTGTGTGTGTGTGTGTGTGTGTGTGTGTGTATCTCTGTCTTTGTAGGAAGCAATGCTTTTTAGGCTAGTCACACTCACTACAATTCAAATACACCTTTTGGAAAGGAATAGCTCAGTAATCTCAGTGGCACGCCCTATAACTGTGCAATGCTGTAGTGTGATAAACTAGTTAGGCAGGAGTTCTAATCCCAGACATAGCAAATGTGTGTGTGTGTGTGTGTGTGTGTGTGTGTGTGTGTGTGTGTGTGTGTGTGTGTGTGTGTGTCTTTGTCTGTGTAGGGGGCAATGCTTTTTAGGCTAACCACATGCATTACAATTCAAATGCCCTACTTTGGCAAGCCTGCTGATGTCATTCACTGTGAAATACACCTTTGGGAAAAAAGTAGCCCAGTAATCTACGTGGTGCGTTTCATAACAACGTAATGCTGTAGTGTGATATAGTACTTTGGCAGGGGTTTTATTCCCGCACATGGCAAGTGTGGATGTTTGTGTGTGTGTTTCTTTGTTTGTGTAGGGTGCAATGTTGGACTATTCACAGTCACTACAACCTCCAATGACCTTCTTTGGCAAGCCTGCTGATATCATACTGAGTGAAATAACCTTTGGGGAAGGAGTACTCCAGTAATCTCCGTGGCGCATCCTATAACTGTATAATGCTGTAGTGTCATAAACTAGTTAGGTAAGAGTTCTAATCCCAGACATGGCAAGTGTGTGTTTATCATTCGTATCCTGTGTAGAGGTGGCTGTTAGTGTGTAACAACTGGACTCATTGTTGAGTGGGTTTTGCAAGTTTCTTATATGGTGGCCCTATTATATGTCACACTATCCACCTTACAAGGATAACAGATGTGAAATAGCCAAGAGGCTGAGGTGGCAATCCATACCCCTACATGTGACATCAAGGCCTGTTGAACAAAGTTAGCAACCCTTGTATTACACAGAGAACACTCTCAACCCATGTCTCATACACAAACACACTTGCCTAGGCGACAACCGCTATGTTGGTAGTACCCTGCATATTGCCCACAGATAGTAAACATGGTGTGATTTCAGTGGACTACAGAGGGCATGGCACCCTGTCCATCAATACAATAGGCACATACATGGAGACAGTGTGCCTTCACTATGTTCCCCACTGGATCCCTGCAACACCTGTGGTGCCATCAAATGTGACCCACAAAGGACATACCATGCCTTAAACACATGCCCTGTATGGACAGATGCCACTGACATCAGGGGATATTTATATCATGCTATCAATGTAGGTGCAGGGTCAACCTGCTGTCCATTACCAGTTCCTGGCACATGAGGCCAGGACAGGCAAATCTGATGATAAGTTGTGTACACAACATGGGCTGGACACCTCAGGTACAGTTCCACATGACACTGTGCATGCATGTGGGACATGTGCACATCCCAGACAGAATCTATGTCATGGGCTGAAGAACACATACATGGAAAGCATTGCCCAATGGCCACACACAATAGCTACTCAGGTGACTGGATGGTGAATACAATGCCGACCTGTGTAGGCCAATCCAAATACTACACCCCTGAGCCACACTGCAGACCATTGTCATGTGGCCTGATGCCAAGGTATACTCTTTACCTAGCCTTGTATAGCCTTCTGCCACAGTCAACTGCTACATACCCTTGAAGCAATGCACACATGCATGTCAGTACTGGCACATTGTGTCTGTGTGTGTGGTGTATGATGCTTTTGACCACATTCATAGTCACTAGAACCCCCACTAGCATACTGAATCCTGCTGTCTGATGTCAGACACCTTCACATACCCTTTGCCCATATAACCTCTCAATAACCCCTGTGGTGCATGTGATACCTGCACAGTACTGTATTGTGGCAAACTAACTAGTTAGGAAGTGTATTCCTGACCATGCCAAGTGTGTCAATGTGTGTGAGTCCCTGAGAGAGTGTGGCTTTGTTGACGCTAACACCTGTTCATGTGGACAGGCACGTGTACTACACCTATCGTATTCCTATCATATCACTGCTGCAGATGTCACTCATCATCACAGATATGTTTGGACAGCTCTTCAACATGTAGGCTATGTGGCGCATGCAATAACTGCATAGACATGTAATAGCAATACATAGTCAGTCAGGGGTTTGAAACCCTGTACTGATAGATGCGTGACACAAACATGCTTAGGTTTTATTCTCCCACCCCCCTCCCTGACTTACTTTATCTTTGTCTGTCTCTCTCACTCCATCTCCGGTGGATGTGGAGAACTACACCGGCTTTGCTTAGGCAGCAGCGTGTGTTTTGTAAGTGATGCTCATGATCAGCTGATGGCCTCTGCATGAATTGCAGCCCTCCTCTAGCTGATTGCATGTCGAACAGCTGTGATAACATTCCCATAGCCAATTGCATGGAAACACAATCCAATATCTAGCAACATCATGTTGGTGTTGGACATTTTCATTCTCTGTGAGCAGGACCTAGATCTGGTGATTGGCAAACAGCATCACAGATGTAATTGGGATTTACCACTAGCAACATACACTGTGGACACAGGCAAACACACAGGAGGGGGGATGTGCCTGACATGACTACAGAATGTAAGTGTTGCTATTCTGCATTTGGAATAATGTCGGTTTAACAGGGTATGTGTGGATATGGCCGGTCTACATGTTTTAATACCTGTCATGACAGTGCTATGTTTTTGAGGAAACCCCCATCTGTAGGGTTATCTGCAGACTAGACAGTGTGTGGTACCTTTTGTTTCTTGTGTTACTCACAAAGCACTTATCTGAGAACTGCAGAAGTATATTGTAAGGATTGCAGGCAGTACATGGTGACAGCCATGAGAGTTACTGACTTCATATCCCTTATAGAACATATGTCACAACAAACCCTGTTACAACAATATATGTATGAGGTTATCACAGCAACATGTCAATATTGGCCCTGTGTTTGTGGCTCCAGCCAAAACTCTGTCAACCTTTGTACATATGTCATGCAGTAAGAAGTGCATATGTTCTGTTCACCATTATTTATTGACATCATATCTGATAACAAGCCAGTGAGATATCAGACTGCTACACATGGTATGTATAGTAGGGATTATAGTTGAGGACATAACCTGGGCATTCTGTGGTTGTGTGTAGAGTACTGAGGTCTGTGTACTTATGGTGATTGTCAAAAGTGTTTGTATTGGGAATATGTACCTTAGCCTGTGTACAGACTGTGGTAGATGTCATTGTTCTTGGTCCTGTTCTATCTGTTGTTACATGCATCTCCAGTGTATGGTACCCTATCGGCTTACATGTTTGTAGGGCCAAACACACACATGTCCCATACCACTGCAGGCATCGAACCACACTGTGTAGTGGCCCAGTATATGTAGGGTTAGTGTGTGAGTGGCACATATGAGGGATGGTGTTGATCAGACAGTCCATATACTGTAATATTAAGCTAGCTTACCATATGTGGCTGTGGCTGTGTTCACATTGGTTGTGGTTATGCACTTTCACACAGGTGTCTGTTACTCTGTGCTGTGACATGTCTGTAGAGCTTGCTATATTTGTAGGTACATGTGTATTCCCCCATAAGAAATGTAGGCCAGTGTAGTGGCAGTCTGCCTGTAGCCTGCACAGTGCTTTGTTACATGCCTAGTGGCTTAGTGTACTTACCCAGTGTGATGTTATGTCCAGATATTTGCCAGATGTACTGCTGTTGAGCCACCATAACTGTCATGTATTTCTGACAAAGCAGTGAGATGCTGTACAGATGTATGTCACTAACTAGTGGGTAGTATATGGCCATGTGACCTCTGCACCAGTGATTATTTTGTGTCAGGACAGACAGGAGTGTGTGAATGCATAACTTATGGGGGCAAATGTTTTCCAGTATTTACGTGATACACCCATCCACATGGCTGTTAACATCCACATTGTCAGGCTTGATCCACATGTCTTGCACTAAGAGGTTCTGTGTATAACTCTGGACTGGCCAGAGTGTGTCAGACTGTCCACATTTATTGGCCATATCTCTGCTGTAGTCCACAGGATCATTATTGTGCTAGCAGTGGTACTGTACTATGATGTCCTTAGGATGTCTGTCAGTAGTCAATGGCACACATGTTAAAAGCATATGTGACCTCTTACACATAACATGTCTGTTAAGTCAACCCTTATTACAGTAGCAACAGTCTACATATATACCTGCAATACATACCTGATATCCCCTTGCACAAAGTGGTTGGGACTATTGGGGCTGAGGTAGGAGACTACTCCATGTTCTGGACATATGGTGAACATATATGTATATATAATTATCCATATATCTATATAGATATATACACATATACATATCGATATGCATAGATGGATATGTATATGTACATATATATATATATATATATATATATATATATATATATATACATATAAACACTCAAATATATACATATACACAGCAATATATGTCTACACATATACAGATAGAGATACATATGCAC
Organism: Protopterus annectens; assembly: GCF_019279795.1. Lineage (NCBI taxonomy): Eukaryota > Metazoa > Chordata > Ceratodontiformes > Protopteridae > Protopterus > Protopterus annectens. The sequence goes on along the minus strand of NC_056729.1, from coordinate 1,293,659,094 downwards.
ATATACTTATGGATATCTGCATATATATTGACAGTAATAGGTATATCAGGATAGATATGTATACACATATAGTTATAGATATCTAAATATATATCTGCATAAATAGTCATATATGTACACACAGGATGTGCATACATATATAGCTATATATACATATATCTATATATCTATATATCTATATATATATATATATATATATATATATATATATATATATATATATATATATATATAATATATAAATATATACATATATATATATATATATATATATATATATATATATATATATATATATATACAAAGAGATCTACACAGGCCATATACATGATGCTCTATACAGATGTGTATACAGACATGCATGAATATACATGTGTATGTACATGTAGACATATATCAGCATATGTCTATGTATATATCCATATTCCTGTCATATGTAAACATCACGGTTGTGTATATCCTCCCAGATGTATCAAACCATACAGTTATATGTGTACATTATGATAAAACAACATATGTGATGCAACATTCATAGTAATAAAACGTACTACACAATTGTGGAAGTAAAGGCAATTGTTCAATACTAATCAATATGTGTATTGACAGATATATTGGAAAAACAACCGCTGTCTTCACAGTGGTCATGGTGTAGTGGTTAATTATTGTGAATGTAGTGTACAGGGTCCTGGGTTCAAGACCTGCAAGGGCTGATCATTTTGTTGTTGGGCAGAACAGACACTGTCAGATACAGAGTGGTTAAGGCAGTTTTGTGCAGCTTTAAGAGCGTTTGCAAGGGTTTGTGCAAAGCTAAGCAGTGCTAAGCTATGGGTAACCATACGGGCACTTACACAGTGTAGGCTTCACTTACCAGTGCACAAATCAGCTTAGCTGTTATACTGGAGAGATGTTGATACCTGCTAAGCATGGCTTACCCCTGGTAACCAGTTCACACCAGCCAGACTGATAACATATCAGGGTAATGACATCTGTAATAAGTGTATGTAATGCTATATACAATACATGCACCTATGTGCTATCATTACAGTAGCAAGGGGTGTGAGTGTCATGTCTGGGACACAGAAGTATATGAGTCCTGTACAGCACTGTTAGCCATGTGAATGTGTTACATACAGGGGTAGTAGCCCAGGGTACGTGCTGTCACACTTGCATGTAGTGTATCATGGTGGTACTAATGTTGGCACTGCTTTCCCAGGCAAAGGTAAAGTGCTAAATGTAGTACTGATGACAGGCATACCTGCAGGCATAGCTGGAATCTGAGTCCTCCCTATTGTATCCCTGGTGTGTTAGCTGTGTCACAGTATATATCTCCTACTGGATAATGATCTGACATGTGGAATATAACTGTAGACTACCGTCTGTACAGCACATGTTAGGGAGGGCTTCCAACATGTAGTTATGGCATACATATTGTTGTCAAACGTCTGTCTGTCAACACATTCATCCTACTGCATAGCTACTTGCCAAGCTGATGACTGTCAGTCCCTGTACAGATGTGCAGATGGCAGGTATTCAGCTGAGATATGTACAGGCAACCTATGCTTGATTGACACTGACATCTCTGCCCAGCTGTGTAAGAACTGGCACAAATAGGAGACACCCTGTACATACCACATGCCACGGGTACTTCCACTATACTACCATAGTCAAAAGAACATGCTTGGGTACAGGTCTCCATCACCGACACTAACCATGTACTGTAATACATGTTGCATATATGTCAACTTGATAACCTCAGTGGCCATGTGCAGGAGACAACCAGAGGATTGGCTGATGCATGCCACTCTTACCCTGAGGGTCACCACAGTGGTGTCTGTCAATAGGTTGCCTGCTGCCGCATGGCAGGTGACAGGATACCACTGTGCACACATCCCTTACACAACCCATCTCTCCATGGACAATAGCTAGGTGCACAGCTATGACTACCTGCAGCGATGCACCCCAGTACTGACACATGTATATGTGTGCATCAGTGGGTATAGCAGTATCTGTGTTTTAGCACATTTGTACTTGGGAATTCCATAAGGGCCTTCACAACCACTGCAACTCCCATTGCCATAGTCAGTTGTGGCTGCTGCTTTATGGGACATTACATGTACCCTGTTACACTTCTCTCCATACCGGCTACACAAGCCTTGCAGTACCATCACAACAGTGTTGTACAAATGGGTCAATAGGCATGGAATACCCATTGAGGTCTGGCAAGTGTGTGTATGTGTGCATGTCCATATATCTATAAGGTGCAGCATTCTGAGGGCACATACTCCTATTACACTACCCACTGCCACACAGTAATACAGAGAGTGTTGTTGCTGCCAATACGTGAGGCATGACAATGCAACACCCTACTATGCTTGTGGCATGTGCATTAGATGCATATCCCTGTAGTACCACTGTTGGGATATACAATGGGTTGTATCACAGTCATGGGCAACGTGTGGTGGTGGGTATGTCAGAGTGTCATCATGTGTTTCAGGGAGTACAATATCCACTGGGGGATGTGGGTGCTGTGTACACTGTAATTACAGCAAGGTACACCTGGTATATGTCCCATGTACCACTTTATGGTTACCACTGTCACCATCAACCATACAGGTAACTGATACCACAATCCAGCCCAGTTATGCATATGCTGTGTGCAGCCTACCTGTAAAACACTGGACACATGGTAAAGATATTTAGCAGTGATAGGCCCCAGTCTCTTGGATGTGTGTCTGCCTATTATGTGTCTATTAATGTGTATATGAAGGTATGTCACACTATGTATTGTCCATATGCACCCATTACATCCCCCATTAGCATACTGTACATGTCTGGGGATGTTCTGCATGTAACATGTAACCTGGAACACCCCTCACCCTAAATGCTGTGTGGTGTGTGCAATGAAAGCCACACACTTCAGTAGCACTACATACCTAGGTAGGGGTCTAGTCCCAGTGTTGTCAAGTAATAGTGTGTGTGTATGTGGATGGATCTACATCAGGTTGCAGATTATACAGGTCTCAGTGGGTCACCTGTCCATGTGGCACAGGCAATAACTGCTATACAAACCTGTGACATGTTCAACACTACCCCAGATATGTCACAGCCATGGTGTCACCACAGTGCCATGCCCCATTGTAGAATATGAATGCAGACCATCCTCGTATTGACACATGTACACCTAAAACACAAATGGATAACATTATGGAGACCACAATTAACCAGTGTTACTAACAGCTATAATGCATCATTTTTGGACGACTATACTACCTGACATGTATGCATTAAACTTTATTCCTGACAACATGATACACTGCAGTACTTTGGTACACTGTAGTACAGTCACAATGTGCATCACAACCATATTAGCTGTCCCTGCATCGATGTTATGGATGACAGGAATGTGGCACAGGTATCATCATATGCACAGGGTCTGTTGTTGGTTTGCCAGAGGCCGAGGGTGGGCCATACATTTGAGATCATGTGTGTGGGTGAGGGGTGTAATAAGGTGAACTGGGCATGGTGATGTGGTGTGTGTAGGTATGGGTTGCCCTAGGTGTGTTCGTATAGTGTGTGGGTATGCATGCACACAGTTCTGCCATGTGGCTGCTCTACACAGGTGTTTATGGACAGCTGCAAACCATACCTGGCAAGGTGTGCAGTTCACTGCATCTGGCCATGGACACATGGGCTGTGCCTACCAGGGGTTCCATGGGCACATCCAGGTACAGGCCTCAATGTGCTACTCTCCCTTGATGATGACAGAAGTCCGCTGGAACCAGGTACCTCCTGGGGCTGGCCAGGATCATATGCTTGTGGTCTATTGTGGTGTGGTGCAGATAGCATCCCCCCCCCGCAGTGCCAGAGCTGGTACTGCCACTACAGGAGCCCCTTAGTGTCCTAGCATGTCCATGTTGACTGCTAGCTGTTGGCGTTTCTGGCCTAGGTCCACACATCCGTCACAGCACTCCCACCACTCGTTCAAGCATGGACAAACCACGGTCGATGAGGGCCATCATCTCAACAGACCATCTATCCATGAGCTCGGTATAAGCACGGATGGTACCAGACAGTTTATGGAAGTTGTTGCTTGCAGATATTAGAGCAGCCCTCTGTAGCCTCAGGCCCTGACTGGTGTAATGTTCCATATGTGCCTGCGCCACCATGACAGCCTGAAATATGCACCTGTTGGTAACACTTGTGGTGCATTTGCCAGGGGCATGATGACCAGTGGCCCTACCAGGAGCACTCCAGGGCATCTGCCCATGTGGTGCCCTGCCGGACATCCCGCTATGCCTGCTGTGACCAGACACAGTAGGCATGGTTACCATATTCTCCTGTGCACTGCCACGAAATGCCAGCTGTCCCTCTGCTATGGTCACTGGTGATGGGGTATGTATAGGCACTGAAACTGTGTGTGGGGTTGGGGTGGCTAAAAAGGGGATGTCAAATGATGGCACTGTTTTGGCCCCTGGCAACCCCACCTGTACCACAACAGTACTATCATCATCTTCGGTGTCTGTATGGACACCAACATCAGAATGCATGCAGGACGGACCCTGACCCACCTCGCCACCTTTGGGGTAAAACAAGAAACGCACTTTAAGACCTGTACAGCATTGCATAACAGTACATACACACACACGCACACACGCACACACACACACACACACACACACACACACACACACACACACACACACACACCACCTTAATACCTACCTATCCATGACTTTACAGACAGTCCCACGTTTATTCCCATGTGTTCTCCATCCTGCATCACATTTGCTAACATACACTCATTAATACCACTCATTAATGTATCATTCCTCTAAATGCCTAGACAAGTGAGCACAACACAAGACCTGTTACTCCATTACCTCCCTGACCTGAGTGGATTGCTTTTATATGGCCTCACTGCTATCATTCAGTGTTCACCCTGTTTATGTCTGGACATCGCGAGCATGGCCCCTATATGTGAGGGGCTACTATGTTCACTCCATAATATCATGCACTGGAGTGTCATGTGTAAATATTGCTCAGTACATGCCATATATCCTGCTCAATCAACCTATCATGTGACAACTGTAATATATGGATATACTCCCTGGTGTTGTCTAGTAATTCCCCAATGCATGTGTAGTCCTGCATACGTAAGTTGTCAATCACCTCTCTGCTGAATGCGATATTAAGGGTATACTTGGTGTCTGCCTTCCCTTCCAATACATGTTCCATGTTACAGACATTATTATACTATCAGTTTTCCTGTGATTACATACACGACAAGTATTTCTGTTGTGTCATGTGTCAGTCCCTGTCCATGTACTGCACGATCCCAAAGAGAAGTACTGCTGTATGAACAACCCCAAAATCACACATGTGCATACATGGACACCCACACAAACACACACACGTGCACACACTCATCCTACATGCATCACCCTCCCTCCACTTCACCAGAGTGACCCTACAGACAAAATAGCCACCCACCAAGACACACACACACACATGCACACACACACACACACACACACACACACACACACACACACATACATATACAGGTGAGGTTGCACAATGATAGTACACACGGTCCTCCTATTACCCATTTGTCAACATGCATAACATCTAGTGCACAACAGCATGCAGTGCTGCTATAGTCAATCCATGCTAGCAACAGTATACATGTGTGTGATGCATGTTCTGTGTTAGTAGGTGATGCCCCTTCCTCTGGATACCACTGCACCCATGTACACAGTATTGCTGTACACCTGTTCCGCACCCTGCCATGTACTGTGCACCAAACCTCACAGGTGTATGACCCATTGCTGAATGTGTAGTACTGTGTCAGTTATGTCAGCTGTAATGCTCACAGCCCCCATGTTTTTCAGTAACACATACCTGGGATGATATGTGGACAGATCTCATTTGCGAATGCCTGATATCTGGTTTACAGATCTCAATATCAGCGGACCACGTATGACCAATCCAATACTATTACACTGACAACTGTCCAAGCATACCATGGCTATGTGGAATGTACACACACTTATTGATATGCCGCACCCTTCCTTGATATGCGATGGGACCACATCACAGCATATATTAACAGTACATGAGCCCGATATGTGACATATGTCCTGTACTTCACATACAGTGTCTATGGAATGTGTTAGGTGTGCGGATGCTGACCGTGATGCATACACTCTATGTGTGCATATGTGTGCACACCCTTATCATGACGGTTTGTTTCACCTATTGTTATTTGTACTACAGCAGTCAGTATGCCTGGCAAGGGTATACTAGCATGGACAATCTGCATTTGCCAGTGTATGTTCAGCCTGCCCTACACGTCCCCCAAATCTGCATGATTGCAAGTTCTACTCATGTGCACATCCCTTGGTGGTCACACACTGCCGTCACTATTGCTGTGGGAGTAGGGTTATGTCTGCCATAGTTCCTGAACCTGACTGTGGGTCAATACAGCCATTCTTAGCATCCTTAGGATCCCTGCTGCAGTGCACTGGTGTGTCATGCTGACACCCCCTCTCCACCTTCAGCCTTTTTGAAGATACTTGACAAGTAAGGCCTACACATGTGTGTCAGTTTGCAGTGTCCCATACACTGCACACCACATGTTACAGCCTAGTACCAGCTAACCACAGTAATATGTTATGCCATAGTGTAACTTTGTAACAGTTGCCATTGTACTACTGGTATATACACTATTGTTGCACTGTATATGGGTGATGTTTCACACATGTCCCTACTGTAGGGACATGTGTGATGTTTGTAATCCATGTCTCCCACTATTATGTTACTCCCTGTGGACACATTGCACAATGACAGGATGTTAGTTATCTTGCAGGTGTCTGACATACCCTTCCAATACCCCATTATGATCACCACTGTGATGCCATGCAATTAACAGCAACAATACGTGCACATGTACAGCATGCATTCTGGGTAGGTATGTTAGATGTGTGCATGGAATATGCCATAGTCATTACATGCCCGATGTATTGGCAAGCATTGACATAAACCATACTCACTGGCTACAGGGTGCTGCCTTGGTGTTATACTGGAGGGACCTACATAAGAGAGTGAGAAATACGAAGTCAGTGGCCACACCTGTGGCATTGCTACAGGGTAGGTGCAGCATTACAGTACATCAGCAGTACATGTCCACAATACTACCACGTATGCACATCTGTTTATCATTACTATGCAGCAACAAACTATATCTATGACATGTCATATATGCATGTTCTACCTGTACAGATGCAGATGCATATACAACAGTGGTCTACTGATGTGCCCTGTGGCCTTACCTGCACGCTCCTCAGCCAGTGTGTGGGTGGCACCCATCTCCACAATGGTGTCTGGCAGTTGCTGGCTATGCGAACAGGCAGCAGCATGCTGACGGGCATTGCAAAGCAGGTCACAACAATGAAGTCGGACCTGTTCATAACTGCAGTTGTGTAGTCTGACATTATGACCTTGTGGGCTAGGTTGTTCCACAGGGTGGTCTGCTCCTGCTCCTCATGGGCGGCCCAGCCAAACAGGACAGGGTAGTGCTGGATTAGGTGGTTTATCACTATGTTGTTCTCAGCAGCTGAGTAAGCCAGGAGCCGTCCATGTGACATCTTGCCTGAAAGACATAAAAATGGAAACAGGTCTGAGCAACTCATGCAGCAAGGTCACCACAGTTCTTAATACATATCTCTGTCACCCCTGCCACCATATCAGTGACAACAAACTGTACACACAACTCAATAGGTATGGCTACAGCTTACCTACCAGTGGGACAGATATTGTATTGTACCACATTTTGTGCTATGTGTTTGTAGCCATGTTCCCTGTGTGGACACTCTAATTGCTAGCCTGTTACAGACTATTTACCTGCATGCCATTGTCAGGGCCACTATGGTTTCATATATGTGTGTGGTATGCTTGCTGTGTGATTGCTGCACATCTGACATTCTGTGTTATTGGGGATATCTATGCATGCTGTTGGACAAGTCCGGGATTGTGTAGACTATTACTAACCACATATGTTCTATAACAGTGACACAATCGCATGTTTAGGGAATATTTGCCAGCAGAATCCCCTCTCCAAACTCATCTGCCCATGTTACCAGGCCACATCACATGTGGGACCCACCCTGGGGCCTCCTCATGTACAAGTCCAGCACTACCTTCAGGTTGAACCAACTCAGGAGATGCTGTCTTACCCCAGGGGCACACACAGACATGATCGTGTCCCCTGAATTTAGGTCAAAGATCTGTTCCATAGCGGGCTCCAGAGACACATGTGGGAGGTGTTACATCACCTTGAGACACCCAATACACATCCACAGGGTCCACATGCTCCTCCTGCTCAACCTCCAGGCCAGGCACCTTCGGAACATGGACTGCTGTTGTGAGTACCAGTGGGCGGGAGGCTCATTCCCATTGTGTCCATATTGGGGCCCATGGGGCTTCCACATCACAGACCACACACACAACATCCAGGGTGTTTACCCACTACATGTGTCACATACCACTCCTTTATAGGTTCATAGGTTCATAGGTTGATACTAGGCTATCTGCCGTTGTAGGCAGTCCTCTATATCTTCCAACCCAGACCACCTCCACAACTATACCTGCCATACTTCCCCATATTCCCATTCCCTACTTCACAGACAATGGCAATGTGGTCCCAACAAGGGGTTCACATGTGTCATACCCATCCATGTTGCACACACTGACATATGGGTATCTGTATATTTGTGGACATACATGTATATATATATATATATATATATATATATATATATATATATATATATATCTGTACACATATACATACCTATATATGGGGTACATTCAGCCACTGGGTCCACAATCTCACAACACCTCCCTGCACAGCTGCACTGTTCTGCCTTGCTACAACATAGACAGGTGCCACATATGGACACAGCCTAACATTAGGGGGTATATGTAGGGCCAGATTGCAGGTAACCCTATTACACACCTATGGCATTCCAGCATGCTACAATACAGGTTAACCTGAGTATCCTGCAAGTGGTGGGCTGTGGAACCCATGTGTCCATCATTATGGCATTATGTCCACCACCAGTTATTGGCCACAGTAATATACATGCTTCTCATTACACAGCAGACACTATGATGGCTTACATCTTATCAGTCAGTGCTGCTCTGCACAGTTGATGGGTATGGCCCTTCTACCCACAGGAACAGACTCTATTGTCCTTAGCAGTTGTTCAGCTGAACATCATTACAACAACACCTGATGGCACATATAAATATTTCCACATCATCTATCCCATTATTATGGACCAGTTACTACAGTCAATTACATACATATATACTTCACATACCTGTTGTGGGAATGATGTCTCTTCTGGATAGTTTGCTGGATGGATGTTTTTTTTTTGTTGTGTTTTTATTTTTGCCTTTCACTCTCTCTCTCTCTCTAACTTGGTCTTTCTCCAGTAAATGGATTGAGCTGCTTTGAATAGATTGCAGCATGGATTTTGTAGGTGATGCACATGATCAGGTGATGGCCTCTATACCAATCAGTGTCCTTCATTTGCTACCTGCATGCAGCATGCTGTGTAGTACTTCCAATTACCACTGTCATGGCAACCCACTACTATAAATCCCTACATCATGTGGGCATGGTCCCTTTACCTTTCCTGTATGGTGGACATCCTTCCTGTGTGTGGGCAGCTGTGTTATAGACAACAGGTAGCAATACCTCTTACAAGAGAACTTGCACACTCAGGCCAGCTACATATTTGTATGAGGTTCCAGAACTACAGACAGAGTGTGAGTAGTTTTGTATGCGTTGTATAACACCAGTGTTACAGGGTTTGTGTGTACATACTAATTTAACATGGCATGCAGTCTGTCTGCATAGATCTCAACTGTAGGCATATCCACTTGATGGCCAGAGGTGTGCCTATTATGTTTTGTCTGTCCACCACACAGGTCTTGTGTCAGATGTATCACTGGCAGTGTGTGTGTTGAGTGCTTTCAGTACATGGCTACATCCATTTCGGTTTCTAACTTCATATTCCTGACTAAGGGTATGTTGCAGACTATCCTGTAACACAAGTGACTTGCTTAGTGTATGACAACATTATTTCACATATGGGCCTGTATTCCAGCCTCTGTCCTCCACCTACATACCAGGCTTTGTCCATATGACATGCTGTCAGGGGTTGTTATATAGTGGCCAGTGAGTATGTCATGCTGCCATTCCTGCCATCATTCCACTGCTGTTGTGGCCCCCACACATATTGTGGGGTTGGGTCCATGTATGGGTGGGCTTCATCTGCACAATACATGTGTGCCCTTATGCAGTCCAGTGGACAGTGTATGTAACAGTGGTATATGGCCCTGTATGTCAGTCTATGGGAGAGGATGGACCATAACTAACCTAGGCTGTTACAACATGTGGGGGGTTATCAGGGGTAAGCTGCCTTAAGGTATCTGGATGTACATTACCATACAATTCACCTTGGATAAATGCAGGCCTACTGCTTCCTGCCATACAGACTCTTCTGTTTGTCAGTGTGATTTTAATGGCGTCAGTTATGCCTTGTTGTGTAACAGATGCATCCCATTGTGTCATCTGAGATCTTTACCCCCTAGGGATTGTGTACAGAGTGTAGATAGAGGCTGCTGGACTATATATATGCATTACTTACTGTTGATTGATTGTTATCTTGTGGCCCAGTCTGTCTTTACTATTGTACTACTTGAAGGCCTCTGCCTAGACAGCAACATATGTAAACATTTCCAGAATTCTGTATTAATATAACTGTTTCACAGTTGCATTAGGCTGTTTATATGTATGTCAGACTCTAAACAGCTATATGACATGGCATATACAACTGTAATACTGCACGAATAAAGCTCTTCCATGTATGCAAACCTGTGTCTGGTGTTATATTCTTTGAACTCTCTGTGTCTATATGTTGCAGGCAACAATTGTCATTTGTATGGGTGGTTCATACAGTGTCCAGTTGGTAAGGTGGCAACTGTAGGCATAGTAGGTGTTCCGTATTGTGTGCACCTTCTACATATGTATCTTCCTATACATACTTCTATGTGTGTATGTGTAGTTACATATATATATATATATATATATATGTATATATATATATATATATATATATATATATATATATATATATATATATATATATATCTGCATATATGTGTCTGTGTATATGTATCTTAGGAATGTTGTTTGCTTCCACATTGTAGCCAGACTGTACTGCATGATATGTTACTGATACCAGCCTGACATCATACAGGTGGGATAGAGTACTGTTAATATCTTTTGCCCATGTTGTGTCAGGTCCTGGGTATGGGATTTGCAACACTTGGTACTATATTGCAGAGCAGACATGTTTGGCTGTGGGGGAGTATCTATACGTAAAAGACTTATGTTGTTTAGGCCCCCTGACCCCTATTAATGGTGCATGTGGACATATATGTTTTTGTTATGCTCTCTTTTATATCTATAGATATATGTCTGTATATACATATATAGATATAGACATATAGATATAGACATCTATATCTATAGATGTATGCATATGTATATATATATATATATATATGTGTGTGTGTGTGTGTGTGTGTGTGTGTGTGTGTGTGTGTGTGTGTATATATATATATATTATATATATATATATTTCTATATCTACATATATAGATATGTTATATCTATATATATATATATATATATATATATATATATATATATATATAGATATATATATAGATATATAGATATATATACACACACACACACACACATCTACATGTTTAAATACATGTTCTGTACTGTTGCATGACTGGGCTAGATAATGGGCCGGATTCACGATGGCTTGCACGGAGTCTAAGAGTAGAGTAAGACTCCATGCAGCCATCATGTCCGACAAGCGATCCAGGAACAGCCTGTAGGGGCGTGAAAGGGAGCTCCTAAAATGGCTCTTACATGGACAGGGCTGGGACATGCAAATCACCTCAATTGCAGGCGAAAGGCATGCAAATGAGGTAGATTTGCGATTCAGGAAACCCGAACCTGTCCGAGTAAGAGCAGTGTTATTTGCAAAAATGTACTCAGTTGACAACTGAGTACCATTCTGCAAATAGCAAAACGTAGCCGTGAGAGTTCCAAATAAAGGTTGCATCCAGTGCAGGAAGCATGCCAATGGCCAAATGTACAGCCATTGGAAATGTTCCCTGATGCAAAATTAAAATAAAAATATTTTGTTTTTTTGCCGATTTCTGATGTTTAGGCATAGCGCAGAGTCGCGCAAACAGGCTGCGCTCTAAAAATCAGAATACTACAAATTAAAACCCACAAATGTGGATTTTATTGAAAGTGGTAATATACAATGCAAGGGAATGTCAGGCTGAAGACAAGATGGCCACCGAGTAGAGGTTGCTAAGGGGGGAAGCTCAGTCTAAGACATGTAACCAAGCATTAGTAGGCAATCCTATGTAAATAAGTGTTAGGATAGTAAATCGCTAGGTTACATAGCAAATGAGCATGGTCAGTAGAGTGTAGGAGTAGGATAAGGGGAGTAACAGAGTAGAAGATAGGTGACATCACGAGGGGGGTATGTATGAAAGAAGTGAAGCTCATTGGAGCAGAGTGGCATGTGTCAGCTGTCATTCACACATCATGGAAAGAGGTGTGTCAACAGGTAGGCTAGGGAAAGCCAAGAAATGGAAGGTGTATACCATGGATGACACCAAAGTTTCTTGCTGAGCGTGCATGCATGGTGTGTGCATGCCTGTAACCCCAAGTAAGACAGAGTGCGCACGTGTAAGCGTGAGTGCACGCGTTTAAGCTGGAGTAAGCATGTATAAGACTGTTTATAGAGTTGTAAGCGTGTTTGCGCTGGTGTGCACATGTTTTAACCTGAATAAGCAAGTTTTAGTCCGTGTAAGCATCTGTGCACGCCTGTGAGCTGCTGTGAGCGTGTTTACACTTGTGTGCGCGGCGCTGCCCCCCGAGGAAACAGAAAGGAAAAAGGAAGCAAAACAAATAGTAGGACGCTACCAGGGAGTACTAGCAGAGCTAGCAGGTGAAAACAATCAGAATCAGGCAATTACACAGGCAGTACACTAGCCCAGCAAAGCCTAGCACTTAAAACTCTGCAAACAACAGTCCAGTATGTTTCTCACAACAGACACTGCAGTAAGCTAATAGAAGTGAAAACTGAAAAAGGTTTACTGAGACAAAGAAATGTTAGGGGCTGCCATTGCTGTTATAAGGCGACATATGCAACATGCTGAGGGTGATGACAATGGAAATGCTGCTGGACAACCCACAGTGAGGAGACGGAGAAGAGTGTACAGGCCCAGGGTAACCTACCAGGGGCTACATGAGCTGGAGTGGGTGGAGTGCTATAGAGTGGACAGAGACCTCCTGCAGCAAATTATTGAGCTGTGCAGGCCACGCCTCACACACAGAACCAACAGAGGGGATCCCATCCCAGTGGAAACAAAGGTATGTGTTGGCCTAAGAATATTAGCAACAGGTACCTTCCAGAGACCAACTGGTGATATGATGGGGATATCACAGGCATCAGCATCCAGGGTACTACACCAGTTCCTGGATGCCATGTCAGCACACATTGGTGATCATGTATATTTCCCCAATTCCCGTGAGGTATTGGCCAGCAATATGCATCTCTTCCAGCAAATAGCAGAATACCGTGAGGCAGTGGGTGCAATAGACTGCACGCACATATGCATCAAAGCACCAGCCAGTGAGCGGGGTAGGGTCTACTTCAACCGCAAGGGCTTCCCCTCCATCAACTGCCAAGTCATGTGTGATGCCCAGGGCATAATACTGAATGTGTGTGCAGGCTGCCCTGGAAGCTACCATGATTCCCATATCTGGCATCTGAAGCAGCTGTACCAGACATTTGCCAATGGGGACATCCCACATGGTCACCTAATGGGGGATGCTGGCTATGCACAGGAGCCATGGCTGATGACACCCATCAGAAACGCACACACACCTGAACAAAAACGCCATAATGAGGCACACACACAAACATGTAATGTAATAGAGAGTGTGTTTGGGCTGCTCAAGTCACAGATCCGGTGCCTGGACACATCTGGTAGAGCCTTGCAGTACTCACCAACTACATGTACCCAAATTGTCGTGGTATGTGCTATGCTACATAATATGATCCTGCGAAAACAGCTGCAGCAGGACAAGCATAGGCCTGGGCCAAACAGCCCCACACCATTGCCAAGGCCATCACAGGCAGAGCGTGACTTGGAGGAGAAACAACCTGAGCCTGCCCCAGTAGGCAGAATGAGGCATGCCCAGTATGCTTTGGCCTTGGCAAAGAGGCAACGCATAGCACATACACTGGCTCAGTAGGAACTCTGGAAATGATACCCCATGCACATAAAGTAAAAGGGATGCCTAAGTTGACACTACCTGCTTCCAAACATGTGCAGGGAGTGCAGTACATGCATCTGACATAGGCAGCCCTGCAGCACCACCTAAGGCATGATTGCCATGTGTTAAGCAATATAAAACAGTGCTAAACAGCAATTACCACCATGTACATATGCAAACAAAATCGCACACACCAACTAGCACAACTATGGTCAATGTTCAGTAATATTGGGCAATGTCCAGCAATGTTGGTGAATATTGAGCAATGTCGGACAAGCCTGGTATAAGTAGGGCATAGCTGAACAAAAGCCAACATGCTCATATTTGCTTTACATGCCCTTAAGCAGTCTGGTCTGCTCAGTATGAAAATATAAAGCAGTGATGGGCCTCGAACTCATGATACTGTGCACTATAGCCAAAGTACTGAACCACTAAACCATGACGGTATTGCAGTGGTCTACCTGTATGACGGAATGTTGATATGTCTACGCAAAGTATTCCATGGAAACCCTGCAGGCACAGCATAATTCTTGTTGAGTTATGACACAAAGGTGAGTCCTGCAGTGAGAGCAGAACCTGACTTCCAACACACACAGTACAAATGTTAATATTGGTCATGTTCGCACACATCAGCAAATGTAGTGGACCTCAGATAGCAACATACTGAAGGGTCACACTGGGCATGCTCACACACTTGAATAAATGAGACAAATGTCAGGCAACAAAACATGTAATGTCAGAACTGGGCATGCTCACACACTTAGGCCATGTCTGAGTACAGCAGTGGGCCATGCATATCTGGCAGTTGCATGTGTTAACCCAGGAACCTGTCACTATACAGAAATCCGCCCTGTGCACACAGTTATATGACAACAGACACATCTATAATATAGTGGATCCCTGTCATAATCAAATATGTTCTGCAGATACTGAAGTTCTTCATGGAAACTGGTAAAGCAAAGATGATAAAGACCTGCAAACAGTATCAGCAATAAACATTGTGCATTTTGAACATTAGCATAGGTTCAGAGGTCGATACTAGGCTATCTGCCCTAGGGCATGTACAAGCCTAGCCAGAGTGTGTTTGGCATTCACAATCCTGTCAGATTACTACACTGTGTGTGTGAATAGTAGGTCACACAAGATAGCCCATGTACATTTAGGCTAGTGTGCCTCTGTCTAGCAGGGACACAGAAGATAGCCCAGGGGTAAATATACAATCACCCATACAGTCATCAAGATGTCTCCAGTAGGTGGTCAGTTGGTGGCTCTGCCTATGTGAAACTGGGATTACATTCTGTAGTGAGTGGAGCCTCTGGGATAAGAATCTGTCACTCCACAATGTCCTATTAACATCTGTGCTGAGGTATATGTCCCTGCAGTGTGTAGCTCCAAGGGAGTTGGATATCCTGAGGTGGAGCATGTCCAGTAATTCTGGTTTGGGTATAGCTGTAAACAACAGGCACACATCATATCTGAGTAGGTGGTAATCAACTGAGTAGAGCTGGAGTTACTGCATCTGAACTATGCAGGGCATCTGTGTGAGTCCCTAGATCTGCTTGATGAGGACCGTCCGTGGCCAGTACAGTTGCTGCAGGTGTCAGGTAAGGTACACCCCAAATGTGGCATTGTAACCAAGCATGGATGTGATGAGTATAGGGGCACAATGACCTCACTCGATCTAGATGTGAAACCATATGGGATAAGGTGGCACACATAGAATGTGTGTCCAAACACCTTGGCAACGTGAATGTTAAAGGCGACAGTACAAACAAGTGATGTCCCCAACCCCTAACAACTCCTACCGTATGTAATGGAGTCCTACCTATGTGGTAATGTGTGGGCATGTTGTTACTCCCAAAGGGGATGACTATGCAACTAATGGCATTTAGCTGTAGGCCATGGCTCAGGCACCAGTCATCCATCTCTGTGAGACCCTGACTGAGTATGCATGTGGCAGCTGGAGAGTTGATCATGGCACCCAGTTTGCAGTCAAGTGCAAACATGTTCAGCCATATTCCCCCTGTGATAGCCTGTACGTAAGACAAATATATACTGAACAAGAGAGATCCCACGACAAAGCTGTGTGGGATGCCATGTGTAACTGGTGTATAGTCAGACATGGCACTTGCAATCCTGACCATGTGGGTGCTATCCCTGATCTAGGTATCAATCCATTGTGTGAGATATGTGTCCAAATTGATGCTGGTGAGCCTATGCATAATAGCCCACTGGGTTATTGTGTTGAATGGTTTTGCAAGGTTCAGGTAGGCTGTGTGGATAGCCGCCCCTATGTCGATGGACCTGTTAATCATTTAAAGAATACCTACAGGTTCAAGAGGCAAGATCTGCCCACAACAATGCTGAAATGAGTAGGACACAGTGTCTGCAGGTTCCCGATGTCTATGTGTAGGAGTCCTATGACAATATGCTCCATAGCTTTGTGGAACAGGCTACATAGGCTTATAGGGCAATATTGTCTGTGGTCCGTTGTGGCACCAACTCTGTGGAGTGGGACCGCTGTCCCAGTATGCCATTCCTTGGGTACATATCCTGTGGTAACTCCGATATTGAACAGTGATGTATTGTGAGGGTTGCGTTTGTCATGATGCTCGTGTATGATGCAGGCTGGGACACCATCTGGTCACATTGATACTGTGATGTACGCTGTGGGGAGGGCAGCACTCACCTGTTACTGTGTGATGTCAGGGAGGTTATACTCTGTTGGGATGGATAGTTGCTCCTTAGGGGGATGGGTGGGAGACATCTGCACTGAACCTGTTTGCCAGGATGTAGGCAATGCCAGTGGGTTCAGGGTAGGTTTAGTCAGTATGCAGTAACTCACAGCATATCAGTGAGTGTCCACCCAGGTTCCTGACATAACTGAAGAAGGCCGTGTGATAGTGCTATGTGTCAGGTGCAATTGTCTGGTAGAAGCGGCCCTTAGAAAAGTCAATGAGTGATTGTAGCTGTCTGCTAGTACAGATCACAGATGCCTTCCCAGTCTGGGATTGTGCTCTATCATGTAGTAGCGGCCTTCTGACATTGTACATCTTATTAATAGCTGGGGTCTACCAGACAGGTCCCCTGCCATTGTAGTAGTGGGTCTTGTTGTTATTTGGGATAGCAAAATCAATGCAGTGCACTCGGTGTCCATAGAATGTGTATGTAAAGGATGCAGCAGTGTGAGCCATATATGCCACTGTCTCAGGATCTCTGAAGGATACCATCATGCTTCGGTGAAGTGAGATGTTGGCTCATGAGAAGTTCACCAAGATTACCCACGATGGGTGTGTGGAGGGTATATGTATGTCCTGTGAGATACATGTATGTTCTGACATTACCAATGATGGGTATATCGCTAGTGTGGAACATAGAGTCCCCATGTTGGTGATGAGCAGGTCCAATATGTATTCCCCCTTGTGGCTGTGCTGACTGGTTGTGCCGAAGCATATGAGTCCACAAATTGTAGTGCTGTTGGCTGAGGTTGTCGGGCCTTGAATAGTATCCCCAGTCAATATGTGTGTATATGAAGTCACACAATATAATGGTGTCTGTGGAGACCTTCAAATTCTCCATAGTTCCCACAAAAGCCGAGTGTGTTTCCTGAGTTTGGGAGTGTGTTCAGTAGTAGGCAACAAACTGAAAGGCAGTATTGCACAATGGTAGTTGTATATGTATGGTCTGTGATGTTTTGTGCAGTTCTACTAACCTGGAGGTGTGTGTATCTGTGATGTATATGGATACTCCCCTAGTTGTGTTGTCTGTTCCAAGTCTTGTTGTCAGACAGCATGGTATGAAACATAACCTGGTAGTGCTGGTGTGCATAATCGAGCCTGAACCAGGTGTCTGTCAGTGCACAGATATTGCTCTCCTCCATACTGAGGAGAGACCTGAGTGGCCACAATATGAGGTTAACACAACTGTTGTTGAGTAGCATTACCCTTAGTTTCATTTAACCTGTAATGTCTATGGAGGTGGGTTTGTCTTCTGAGCCCTGCTTAAAAAAGGCACTCTGATGGTAGCAAGAGCCTTAGCCAGCATACCAAAGTCCAAGGGTGACAGGTGCAAGCTGTCCATAGTGAAGTTACGTGGCATGTTGAGCATGTCACCATACGCTGACAGACACTGTATCCCCTATGAATGAAACAAATTTGTTAGCCAACTGTTAAATATGATATGTGTGTCCGTATACTGTGACATCATAATTGGTGGGTGTAAGATGCTAGACAAGGTCAGGGTCATACTGGCCTGGGCTACATGATCAGAGTGTACCTCCATGTATCATGTCATGTGGTCCAGGGAGTAACGTCTGAGGTTACACACACCAGCATGGTCAATGATGGTGCCAGTCTTGTACTTGATTTTGAGTGACCTGACTGCCTGTGTTATGTGGCAGATCCTGGCACCCAACAGACAGCCCAAAGTGACTATTCCCTTGTCAGGGCTGGTGAGTGGTACGTCAGTGTGTCTGAACATAAGTGTCGCTTATTACAAGTGTATTAGGTGTTTTGTTTAGCCCGAAGGGCAGTGACTGTGTGGCACACTGACATTGTAAACTTAGTGATATGTGGGAATTGTAGTGAGGTAGCAGGTGTGTGTGTGTCTGCTTCGGAGGTCTCTGCTGCTTAGGTAGAGTACATTTACAGCATCCGAGTATGTCAAAGTGTGCTAATGTAGTTTGAGTGCTGTTGCTACAGAATATGTGAGACTGATATGTGGTGTGTGTGGTTACCTTCACCACCTGATAGACTGTGCTAGTCATGGGTTGAGAGAGTTCAGCTCCCTGTATGTCTATATAGGTGCATCTCACACATATATCTGAGTGTGTCAGGAGGTGGAGAGGGTTGTCTGTGTATATGAGGCAGATGTGACATTGTGTCAATATCACAATATCCACCAGCTGGACTGAAGAGTACACAAAAAAACGATCCCTGGACATGCCAGGATATTATCATGACATACTCTGTAGCCTGATCACAAAGGATCAGTAGGGTGTTTAGCGTGTAAAAGAGTATAACAGGGATTAGTGCTCATGTTCGTTAGTGTTTTGTAAAGAGGAGCTGAGAAGGAGTCCAGACTGAATCATGACACCTCCTTCAGCTATGTCATAAATATCAATGTACACACATATATGTCCTGAGTCAGGGCCAACTGTACCTGAGTGTCAATGCCGACATCATGACAGACAGGCCCATATGTACATACCCATCCCCCACTGACAATAGTCCACATCATCATACCAGGAGATATCACATGTAGAATGGATGAGCAGCTACCCCCACTGCCAAAAGCATGGCAGCAGGTGGAATACATTGATTCCCAATATGTGTCATGCACAAACTGCAGAACAAACAGATCATGTACCTGAACAGTCAGTGGAGCCGCACCCCCTACACAGGATGTGGAACCGTTGATGTGTCACAGCTACATATGGCACTCCCCACATGTGTTGCTGCACAACACACCATGGGAAGTCAAGTCCAGTACGCCTATGAGGTCTGATCTGCAAGGTCATGGAGTCCATCATCTTTGCAGTCATAAACAGAGCTATTGGAAGCTGACCCACACATAACCCTACCAGCTGTGGTATGTTCATGTGCGGATCATGGTTCCCAAACATGCTAGACTGTTTGCAAGGCAGCCACCCAGGACATACATCAATGAACACATCTACACATGTGTCACATAGACTTTGAATAGCCCTTTATCAACATCCCAGACACATGTACTATCCACAAAACCAAGAAGCTGTGCATAAATATGTGTTGACATATGATGGAATGTCAATGTGTCCACAGATAGATCGCACAAGGTAAGGATACTGAGGTCATATTCAAACTGTTGACACCTGCTGACCCATATAAACCATTCCTGGAATGGCATAAAACAAAGTGTACACACATCACCATGTCCAGTCTGATGATGTCACCATCCTATAAATACAGCAGGAGAAGGAAAACCAGCCAGTAAAGCAAATAGCACGCCATGTTAATGTGTCTCTTTCTAGTGTCATAACATAGCTAGTTAGGGGTTTGTATCCTGCAAAGTGTGTGTGTTTGAGGGGGGTGTGTGTATGTATGCAGTTTCCTTTGAGGGGTGTTCCCTTTTTGGAGACTGGGAAAACTCAGTAAAGGAGGTACATTCCTCTTTGGAAAGTCTGATGATGTCACCATCCTACAAATACTGTAGGAGAAGGGAAACCAGCCAGTAAAGCAAATAGAGCACCGTGTTAATGCGTCTTTTTCCAGTATCATAACATAGTTAAGTAATAGTTTGAATTCTACAAAGTGGGGTGTGTGTGTGTGTGGTGGCAGTGTGTGTATGTGTGCAGTTTCCTTTGAGAGGTGTTCCCTTTTTGGAGACTGGAAAAACTCAGTAAAGGAGGTACATTCCTCTTTGGAAAGTCTGATGATGTCACCATCCTACAAATACTGCAGGAGAAGGGAAACCAGCAAGTAAAGCAAATAGCGTGTCGTGTTAGTGCGTCTCTCTCTAGTATCATAACATAGTTAGGTAGGGGTTTGAATTCTGCAAATAGTGAGTGTGAATGTATGCAATTGTCTTTGAAAGGAGTGCCCTTTTTGGAGACTGTGAAAACACACTAAAAGAGGTACATTCCTCTTTGGAAAGTCTGATGATGTCACCATCCTACAAATCCAGCAGGAGAAGGGAAACCAGCCAGTAAAGCAAATAGTGCGCCATGTTAGTACGTCTCTCTCTAGTATCATAACATAGTTAGGTAGGCGTTTGATTCCTGCAAGTAGTGAGTGTGTGTATGTGCGCAATTGCCTTTGAAAGGAGTGACCTTTTTGGAGACTGAAAACACACTAAAAGAGGTACATTCCTCTTTGGAAAGTCTGATGATGTCACCATCCTACAAATACAGCAGGAGAAAGGACACCAGCCAATAAAGCAAATAGCACGCCGTGTTAGTGCGTCTCTCTTTAGTATCATAACATAGTTTGGTAGGGGTTTGAATCCTGCAAACAGTATGTATGTGTGCAATTGTCTTTAAAAGAAGTGCCCTTTTTGGAGTCTGTGAAAGCACACTAAAAGAGGTACATTCCTCTTTGGAAAGTCTGATGATGTCACCACCCTACAAAAAAAGCAGGAGAAGGGAAACCAGTCCGTAAAGCAAATAGCGTGCTGTATTAGTGCGTCTCTCTGTAGTATCATAACATAGTTAGGTAGGGGGTTGAATCCTACAAATGCTGACTGTGTGCGTGTGTCACTGTTTGTCAACGCAGTGTGGGTTTTGCTTTTACTATGGTAAGACATAGTATGATGACAACAGTAAGTGCAATGCAGACATCAGGTATCTGTGTAGCAAATATATATGTGTACATGTCCCCTCAATCACTACATAGGTGTGAAGCCTGCATACTACATGAATACATTTGTTTCCATTGACAGGTTGTGCCGCTGCTACTCAGATCGTAGGTCACATATGTATGTATGTGACATGGCTGTCCACTGTCATGTTCTGTGGCCAAGGTCATCTGTGGCACACATACCCATGACAGTTACTTAAGAGTAGTGTGAGTGAGGGTATATGCCTGGGGTATATGTCAGACATGGTCATACACAACAAAGTCTGCCAAGAATGGACAGTCTTTATAGGTGTACGACTGCCTTGTGGATATGCATTCAGGCCTCTAATGTCTGTGATACACCTTCGGACTCCACAATACCTATGGATATGTGGATACCAAGGGACACATGACATAACATGGGTCTGTATGTACAAAATGGTACCCGACATACATGTTGAGGGCTACCACCGGTGTGGTACTGACGGGATAGTATGTATAGTACATGAGGATGACTATGCCATAGTCGGCTTACTGCTATACAGCATGTATCACACAACAGGTATCTGTCTGTATGATACCCTTGTGTAGGATATGCGTCCCATCCAGGGAATGCATTGTAGGCCATTCCATGCATTCCCAGATTTGGATGGACACATCCCTAGTGTGTCTGCATGTACCTATGGGGGCTATATGACACACAGGTGTGGTCACAGTAATGGGTGGCGGTCATCACCACTGGTTAGTGTTATAGTGTAGCACTGGATGGATCCAATTGATACTGGGTTCCCTACTACTGTGTGTCATTTGTCAGGACATCATCCAATAATTGCTTATAGTCATGCTGTTGAGGTTGTGTATACTACCAGACTGCAAATCATTGACTGATATTAATGGTATCACCCGCAGCATAGTGTCAACCCATGTCATACACAAGTCTACCCATGTTAGTACATAACTGTAGTAGAATGCATATTGGCCATTGAAAGATGCAATGGGATGTTAATAATGTGTAAGACAGGGTATGCCACATGTCCCATGTGTCCACTATGCACGTACATCCAGACAGTGTGCACCCACCATGTTCACAGATGTACACTTGCTAATCTGTACTGCATACATCACACACATACTGTCCACTCGCTAACACATGCTGGCAACACATCACACATCAGCCAAGTGGCACATGGGTGGATAATACATACTCAGACCTAACAGTGGTGTAAACAATGCTACATTGACAATCAGAGCTTTGATGCATAATGTCTGCTCAGATATACCTACAAGGATGTAGTTAGACTTCCTTGTTGACAACTTGCTATTATTGCTACACTGCTATAGTGTCACCCTGTGCATTAGCACCATGTTAGCCTGTTCCTCCATTGATAATGCAGATGACAGGAGGCGGCACAGGTATCATCATATGCACAGGGCGTTTTGTTGTTTGCCAGAGCCTGACATTGACCCATCCAATCGAAATGTCTGTGTGTGTGTGTGTGTGTGTGTGTGTGTGTGTGTGTGTGTGTGTGTGTGTGTGTGTGTGTGTGTGTGTGTGTGTGGGACAACAGTACAGCATGGGCCAATGTTGATGTAATGTGTGTGTGTATGTGTGAGCCCTAGTTGTTTGCTTAATGTGTGCGTGTCTGCATGCACACAGCTCCACCATGTGGCTGCCATATACGGTGGTTTGTGGGACAGCCACAGATTGTACCTGCTTGGCTGTACAGATCACTGACTCCGGCCACGAACACAGTACCTGTGCCTGGCAGGGGTACTATGGATGGTATCGGGTACCAACCCAGACTGGGTACTGTTATCAGAGGCAGAGGTATGAAGACTGGACCCATGTCCCTGCTTGGACAGGCCAGAGCCATGTGCACATGGTCTACTGGGACGGACAATGGACAGGCCAGTCCCAGCATTGCTGGGGATGGTACTGCCACTGCGGGAGTGGCTGTGAGCTGTGGGCCATCTGCGACCACTGCCAGCTGTTGCTGTTGCTGGCATTCATCCGCATCGACATCGCAACTGTCCCGCACAGTCCTGGCTTGAGGAAGACACGTTGTGGAGGGCATTTATTGTCTCCCCCCAATGTCTATCAGTGACCTCGGTGTATGTCCAGATGGCACCGGCAAGGTCACATATGCTGTCATTGATACCGGTGTTATGTGCCCTCTGCGCCCTAAGTCCCTGCTTGGTGTACCGTTCCATACGTGCCTGAGCCTGCATTACAGCCTGGAACTTAGTGGTCATTGTAAGACCTGTGAGGGCACACCTGCCAGGGGCAATACGTCCAGTGGTGCTCCCCCAAGAACCCCTGGACCTCCGCCTATGTGGTACTGTTCAGGGTCTACGGCTATGGCTGCTGTGAGGGGATCCATGTGCCATGGGTACCACACTCTCCTGGTCAATGCCAACTGTATGCTGTCCCTCCCCTATGGCCATTGGTGGTGAGGGATGTAATGGCAGTATAAGTGTGTGCATAGATGGGGTTGAATGCTGTGTACTGTCGATTGGTGGACCAATGACAGACTCTGTCAAATCTCCCTGTGCCAAAATACATGTGTCATCATCACCCCGTGGCAGTGGCTTCAGCTCACCTGTTGCTTTCACCAAGCCCTACCTCAGCACCTGTGAGAGGTAGACAGGAAACACACGTTACGGTCTGCACATGCACACATGCACACATGCACACAAGCACGCATGAACACATGAACACATGCACACATGAACTCATGCACACATGCACACATGCACACAGTCACACAGGCACACAGGAACACATGCACACAGGAACACAGGAACACATGCACACTCCTCACTACAGCAGATACATACACACAACAGAAAGCCAAATCATACTCAATACTGGTTGAAGGTTGGTGACAGTATCACAAGGCAAACAGTCATGCACATGTGTCAGCATGCAGAATAAGTGTTGATCAAGTCCATGCAGTGTGAGTGTAGACAGCCATAGTTAATGACAGTGTACATGGCTGTGGTGCATATGTGTACATGTTCAGTGATTGCCTACACCCTGGAACACAATGTGTACAAGGACATGACATTTCTGTGCAAGTATTATAAGCTCTGCAATGTCCTGTGCACCATCGCACACAGGTATACATACCATGGCTGCATGTGTTATCTGTGTGTCACATGGATTTCCATGTCTGATTGCAGTGTCTGTGTCTGTAGCAGATAATTGTGGACACAGGTGTAGCACATGCATGCTATGTACACACGTGGGATGAGTGGTGCATGTATATGTGATGGGATACCAATCCTGGACATGGCCATTGTAACAGTATGGGGTGTAGTACCATTAGCCATAATCATCATGCATCATGTGGTCACTCAAAGCCACTAAAGTGTGCTAGACCACCGCCAAGAATGCTGTACCTGAACCGCAGTGCCATGGCTAAGTTCACAATTACACAGCCACATTGCACAAGGGTGTGTGAGGTGTCCAATAGGGAGCATTGCCTAACATGACTGTGTTATGTGTTGAGGAGTGTTGCACAGCCCCATGTTAGGTCTCTACCCCTCAGGTATAGTATGTGTGGTGTGTGGATGACATGTGGGATATTAAAGTGTGACCTGGCAGCGGGTGTCCGGTTACACTATGTGTAGCATGTTGAGGTGTACTGCGTATGACAAACGTGTTATGTTGTGTACATGTGTGTCAACTATGCCTATCCAATCTGCAGTACAGTGTTGCCACATTTGTGTCTGATGCTCTGTGCATTGCATGTGATTGAGGCAGCTACTGACATTACTGAGATGTTTCACATCTCACAGCAAACATGCACAGCATGCATTATGCGTAGGTGTGTTATGTGTACATGGCCTACACCTCACCTATGACATGCACAGTTCAATACCAAGTTTAAAGTGTTAACACACTCACCAGCATGTAACGTCTGCCCTGCTGTCACACCAGAGGGACCTGCAAGAATATGGCACAGTTTGTCAGTGGCCACAACTGTGGCATTGCTACTGTGAGTGTGCTAAACTACAGTAGAACAACAGGCATAGGTGTACAGATACTATTCAAATTATCAGTATTGCACACAATAGGCAGCACAACTGCTAAACACAGTACACATCTCACACATGCATAATCTAACAATACAGGTAACAGTAGTCTACAGCTAGGGCATGTTACCTGCACACTCCATGTCACCATGCTGGGTGGCTCCAGCCTCCATGATGACACATGTGTGATGTTGTTGTTGCTGTAGGCCAGGAGCCACCACACTTAGCAGCAGTTCCTCCACTCTGGTGAGGGGGGGATGTATGGCCACCCCACCACCTGTGGCAAGCTGTTGTCTGTGGATATCAGACGCATGCCACTGGACATGTCTAATTAAATCACTGCAGTGATGGTGTACCTGCTCATATGTCCGGTTATGCATGCCTATGTCATTTACCCGGTGAACAAGTTCATGCCACAGTGCAGTACGCTCCTGCTGGTGCTGGCTGGCCCTTGAAAACAGCAGGGTATAGTGCTGAACCAGGCTGTGGTGGATTTCCTGTTCCTCTGCAGCTGTGTAGCAGGGGTTCCTGTGATGAGCCATAAGCCTAGAAGACAAGTAAACGATATATTTGAGCAAGTCATATGGCACACTTAACATTATACAGTGCAGATATCAGTTAACTGCCATATATAGCATCTGTTCGTCTGTCAGAGGATACACATATTCAATAACACATATCAGTGCTCAGCCCACAACTGGCTGAAAGTGCCTGCCACACTCCAAATGACACACCAGTATGCACCAGTACTCGGCTCACTGTTTGGGATCCAATGCACAGCATTGCCAGGGGGGGGGGTACATATCAAGCTAATGCATACAGAAATATGTCATCCATTGCAATGAATGTGAAGTACAGTTACAGTATAACCAGTAACCCATCCTAGTCATTAATGTCATACCCCTACCTAACATAAGTGCACAGTTGTTAATATAGCTGGCATACTGCTGTAACAGAGTATACATGTTGCTAGGTACACACGCAAATCCTGCATCACACATGTGATTGCGGACATGGTACAGGCATCATTACACACACATCAGACATTCATACAACACACAAATGTATGCTAACACAGATCAGCATTTGCTATGTACCTTACAGTACTGTGTACCCCTACTTACAGATACCTATGCCTGAGGAATGTAATCTGTGCAGACTACAGGAAACACACAAGACAGTGTTACCAGGGAATGTGAACATACACCATACTGTGCTGTTTAGGCCTACAGCTTCAGAAGGTACAACAGTTCAAATGTCAGCTGAATTCACCAGCAGAACCACTTACTGAGCATACATGTATTGCTTCAGCCTATGATGGGACACCACACTCGTACGCAAGGAACTACATCACAACATATACCATCCTACTATGTCTGCATCCCAATAATTGACACATCCTTCTCTGGCCTCACACTTAAGACACAAATGACCATGACAGAAACAACCTCACACTTAGCTATCACACCATCACAGACCTTGCACACATTCACTGTCACACTCATTTCACCTCAGATATCAGGTATCGCACTGTGTACATGTCTGTGTGCATTGTGTCATAAGTAGGTAATACACTATTGTCCCTGGGGCCTACAGCAGCCTAGCCATATGCTACCCTGGCCTGTGACACAGATGTAATTAGATTTCACTTCCTCCTGTCAACCGGATACATAGAGGTGATTCCCAGGGTGTGTTACCTATCCCCCAGACAATCATCAGGGGTATGTCTGACATCTGCTACTGAGGAGCCTTGTTTGTTCATGCTGGGTGGTTTACTCCAGAGTATGGCATATTTGCCAATAGGAGTCTATCCCTCCAGCATGTGCTGTTTAGTGATGTTGTGGGGACGAGGGACCTAGGCTGTGTAGCCCGGTGGGATTGTAAGGTACTGACATATTGGTTGTCTGACTGCTATGGGTGTGGCATACCTCTGTATGTTTGGCAGAGGTAACCTCTGGGAGACCGGTATACAACGCACTGTGGCTGTGGTTTTGTGAGTCAGTCTACATAGGGTATGTGTTTCAGGGCAGTATTACCCTTTGTGAGGTATGTCTGTGGCCTTTCCACTTGCTGCAGTTGTCACATGAGGTACATACCACATGGGGCATTGTGATGAATACAGGGGAACACTGACCTATATTTCCGTACATGACACATCATTTGTGATTACACGTACCACGTAGACAGATTACAAGACTAGTGTGGCACTGTGAATATCAAAGGGGAGGCTACTGTCCACCCGTGTCCCATGTTCCCTTCTGACACCTTCAGTAATAGTCAGGCAACCACCTATCTGGTAGTTAGTGGGTAAAGTGTTTTGGAATGGGGTATGCCACTGCAGTATCAACACTGGTGTTCAGTCCATGCCTTGGTCACCAGGCACCTGTTGCAATACGTCTGACCCTGTGTCTCCCTCTCTCACTATATATATATATATATAAATATTTATATACATATATATTTATATATCACTTTATATATATCTATATATATATATATATATATATATATATTTCCATAGATATCCATAGATATCTATATATATATATATATATATATATATATATATATATATATGTATATATCTATACATCTATATATATCTATATATGTATGTATCTATATATCTACATATCTGTATATCTATATATATCTATATATGTATATATCTATATATGTATATATCTATATATATACATATATCTATATATATGTATATATACATATATATGTATATATACATATATATATATATATATATATATATATATATATATATATATATATATCTATATATATATATATATATATATATATATGTGTTTATACACACACATATATATATATATATATATATATATATATATATATATATACCTATATATTCATAAATATATATATATATATATATATATATATATATATATATATATACACATACTTGTAAACAGCCACTGCTGTACATATACATGCACATATATGCACATATACTGCCCACCTTTCATGGTGGGAATATCAATTATGGAACAGTGTGAGACATACGCTTATGTAATAATATTGCACAGTGTTGTGCAGAATGCATTTCACTGTCCTCAGGCCGTATAGCCGTAGCAGACCTCACTGGCTGTTACTCAGTCCCACAGCATTTAACCACCACATGACATATATCTGCACTGCTTGCTGTTTTCAATGCCACACACTAAAACCTATATAGACATGTGCACATAGCAGCCTTCAAATACATATATATGTCCAGCCTTCACTAACAGTTGCAGTATGTCCCTTGCCCTATGCACATCTGCATATACATATAGATATGGACTGCTACCACATAAGGAGTGTTCACAGAATGTAGAGTACCCTTCAGACGCATCATTCGTATGCCAGCAAATACAACTGTGTTGCATACCTTACCTTTGTGTTTCTCACCTCAGTCTGTTGTACCTGTTGATGTTTTTTTTTTTTTTATTTGTTTAGGTTGGTGTCTCCCACTGCCTGTGTTTGTTTGTTTTTTTTTTTTTTTGTTATGGTTGGTTGGTGTCTCCTACTGCCTCTGTTTGTTGTTTTTCTTTTGTTTTGGTTGGTGTCTCTAAACACCTCTGTTTTTTTTTTTTTGGTTGGTGTCTCCAACTGCCTCTGTTTGTTGTTATTTATTGGGTTGGTCTCCAACTGCCTCTGTTTGTTTGTTTGTCTGTCTGTCTCTCTCACTCGCTCTCTCTCTCCAGTTGCTGCAATGATATTATTACATGTGTGGACAGCAAGTACAGGCTGCTTTTGTAGGTATCTGCACATGTGCATGTGATGGCCTCTGCACCAACAGGTGCCCACCATTTAGTAATTGCATGCACCCTGCTGTGTGGTAATTGCAGTTCTCACTGTGATTTCAGGACACTGCTATAAAATGATAGGTTAGGTAGGCATAGGCCTTTTAGTTTTGCAAGGTGGGGACCTTGCTTGTTTGCTGTGGACACTGTTGTGTCATTCAGAAGGTTGGTATATGTCTCATATCTGAAGGTGTGTTGTAGCCAGTGAAATACATGTTGTACTGGAACCTGACTGTTGCTTCTTCCAGTACACTCATCTCAGTGTGTAAGTTTACTCACACCTCCTAATGCTAACACTGGATACATGGGAGTATGTACTTTCTTTTGGAATTAGGGAATTAACTGGCATACAACAGTAGTTATCGCAATGTATTCCTATGGCTTTCTTATTTTCCCTTTACATTCACTCCTTGTAATGCATGTTATATTTCTTTATTGCAATGTATTCCTATGGCTTTCCTATTTTCCCTTTACATTCATTCCTTGTAATGCATGTCATATTTCTTTATTGCAATGTATTCCTATGGCTTTCCTATTTTCCCTTTACATTCACTCCTTGTAATGCATGTTATATTTCTTTCAGCCAAGGTGGTGCCTCAATGGATCCTGGAAACTATCGCCCCATAAGCCTGACTAGCTTGGTCTGCAAAGCTATGGAAAGGATCATCATGGACCTCATAAATAAAGATATTGGGGACCTACAGACACTGGATCCTACCCAGTTCGGCTTTGTTAAGGGCAGATCCTGTCTCTTAAACCTGGTTTATTTCTTTGAAACAGTCACCAAGGCCATTGACGAGGGAAGGTGGTTCACACAGCCTACCTGGACCTCGCAAAAGCCTTCAATACAATACCCCACTCGGGCATTATAGATAAGCTCACCAGCTTAAATATAAACCCCTATGTCACTAGATGGGTTGCAAACTGGCTCAAGGACAGAACCCACATGGTTAGAATTGCTGGAGCCATGTCAGACTCCAAACCAGTTACAAGTGGCGTCCCACAAGGCTTAGACCTCTCTTGTTCGGTATATATTTCTCGGAGGTACAGGCCAACACGGAAGGACTGTGGCTGACCAAGTTCGCAGATGACTACAAACTAGGCACCATAATCGACACTCCAGCTGACACAAACATCCTACAAAAGGGCCTCATAGAAACAGACAACTGGTGCCAGAACCATGGCCTCAGGCTAAACGACAAAAAGTGTATAGTCATCCCCTTTGGCAAAAAGAAAGTGCCCACAAATTACCACATAGGTGGTAATCCATTAAGTACGGAAGAAGTAATTAGGGACCTGGAGACCCAAGTTGATAGCAATCTCTCATTTAAAACCACGTGGCCAAAGTGGTTAGAAAAACATTTTATATAGCCCACCTAATCATGAAGGGATTCACATCTAGATCAGGAGAGGTCATCGTGCCTCTTTACTCATCCCTCATCAGGCCCATAATTGAGTACAATGCCCCTTTTGGGATGTACCTTACCAGACACCTGCAGCAACTGAAAAGACCCCAAAAGTACCTCACCAAGATGATCAAAGGGCTCAAACAGATGCCATATGCTGCCCGGTTAAAGAAACTCCAGCTCTACTCAGTGGCATACCGCCTGCTCAGAGGCGATCTGTGCCTGATGTATAAAGCCATGTCCAACCCGGAATTAATGCACATGCTGCACCTCAGAAAATCCAAATCCCATCGAGCTACGCGCTCGAGAGACTTTAACCTCAGCACTGAAATAAATAGGACATGCTGGAGGGACAGATTCATAACCCAGAGGCTCCCTTCACTCTGGAATAAAATCCCAGTCCAGGTTAGGCAGAGTCCCTCATTGACTCTCTTCAAGAGGAATCTTGATGAGTGGATGGGAGATTGTAGGTTTACCCCGGGTATCACTTCTGTGTCACTGTTGGACAGAGGCACAGTATACTAACCTCAAAAAAGAGCAAAGCAAAATTGATTTAAAATGGGTGGCGAAAGCCAAACACACTCTGGCTAGGCTTATAAATGCCCTAGGGCAGATAGCCTAGTATGAACCTATGAACCTATGAACCTATATCTGCTGTGGCTTAGTGGTACATCATGCAGACTGGTGAGTCCAAGGTGTGGGATATGAGACTGACAAAGGTATTTTATTTTGCTGCTGAGCAATACAAGGGCCTTGTCATACAGAGTGACAAAGGCACTTTTAAGCAGTTGTAAGCAAGTTGGCGTGGGTTTGCACGAAGCTTAGCGATGCTAAGCACCGCTTAGCTTAGCTTATTGTATTTTAGCAATACTAAGCTAAGCTTAGCTTATTTTACGTTAGCAATAGTAAGCTAAGCTTAGCGTAGCTTATCATATCTTAGCAATGCTAAGCTAGGCGCACACATGCGCACACTGGTGCAAACCAACTTACTACTGTTTACAAGTGCTCACTCCTGCTAACCCCTGTGCTCATGTCTTTGACAGTAAAGTAAATGGGGAGATAGGAATGTGGTGATTAAGGGTGCTCAAAGAGGGGAAGACAGTAGGGAAACTAGCTTGGGATGTACACGATGGGTGTGGAGAAGGTTCATAGCTGCCCATTTCTTTACCAGCAAGAGCTGTACATATGCAATACATTAGGTGGGATATTTGAAACCTTCCACCCCTGAGAGAGTGGTGAGGACATCTAAGTATGTTGTACTACCAATCATGAATATCAGGCACATGCACTGTTTGTGAACTGCTATACTGTCATTAGCACGTTACTCACATCTGAACAGTTTGTGGTTTGTATTGGCATTAGCACAGTCTGCTCAGGATGACTGGACATATTGCTGTACTGTGTATGCCTACCTACACCCTTGGTTGTGCCTGACTACACGGGTATATAGTACCTTTGGGTAGGGTTGCAGAACTGCAGTGTGCATTATTTATTATCGTGTGATGTTTATCTTACTGAACATGCAGAGTTGCTGTGTACCTGTAAGTCTATGAAGGCTTGTAGTCTGTCTGAGTAGCTCCCACCTGTGGATGTATAAAGATGGTAGACAGAGGTCAGCCTAGTATTCTTTGACTGTGCACCACAGCAGTCTTTTCAGCACCTGAACAATGGCATTGTCACAGGTGGTTGCTAGCAGTACATGGCTACATCCTTTGCTATTTCTGTGTTGTACTTCTACATAAGGGCATGCATGTGGGATTCATTTTACAGCTATTTGCAGAGTGTGCAACAGCAGACAAGCTGATATGCCTGTGTGTTTCTGACTCTTCCAGGACTCAGATACGCTCATGTATATATTTGAACAGCCTCAGGGAAAGGTACATATAACTGGGATACACCTGTCATATAGTTCAGACATTTTGCAGTTCAGACCTTGGGTGATTCAGAGCATTTCTATTACTACACCTTTTCTGACGTGCAAGCGGTGTCTACTCTCACTTATTGACATTTGTTATTAAGTGAGATTCAACACTTTTCTGCCTACTTTTAGTACATTTCACAGGGAGTCAGAGGGGCACAGCTAACATTTGTTTACAAATCAGGGTCATCACTGTAGAGCAGTCACTGTTGGGAGGTCTGGCCTGTGAGCTATGCAAATATGCCAGTGTTTATCCTGCCCTGATACTGTGTGGGTTTGTAAGCTGCTACTGTAACCTTATTCCCTACTAGCATGGCTGATTCTCTTTTCACAGTCATGTCATGCAATTCAACAACACCTGCTGGTTAAGGCCCACAGAACAAGATTTGTGTTATGCCATTGCTATTTTCTCTTTACATTCACTCATGGTAATGTATGATAAATTGCTTTCAGCACAAAGTCATTGTATATTTGCTGTGGTGTAGTGGTACTTCATGCAGACTGGTGAGTCCAAGGTTCTGGGTTCGAGACTGACAATGTTTTTTATTTTGCTGCTGAGCAGTACAAGGGCCTTGTCATACAGAGTGACTAAGGCACTTTTAAGCAGTTATAAGCGGGTTTGCTTGGGTTTGCATGACGCTTAGCGATGCTTAACTAAGCGCACACAAGCTCACACTCGCGCACCCCCGCTAACTACTTCTTAAAAGTGCTTACTCCCGCTAACCCCCGCGCTAATTTATTTTAAAGAAAAGAAAATGGGGAGATAGGAAAGTGGTGAAAAGGGGGGGCACAAAGAGGAAAAGACAGTAGGGAAACCAGCTCGGGATGTGCAGGATGGGTGTAGGGAAGGTCTATAGCTGCCCATTTCTTTACCAGCAACAGCTGTGCATATGTATGAAATTTGGTGTGAAATTTGAAACCTTCCACCCCTGAGAGAGGGGTGAGGACAACAAAATATGTTGCACTGCCAATTAGAATTATCAGTTTACATGTCCAGTGGACATGTGTGCGATTTGGACAGCTATGTATGGGGCATAATTTTTTTGTGGGAACAGATTGCCCTTTTTTTAATTTTTTTTTTCAGGTGAGAGTGGAATGTGAGGTAGAGGAAGTAGGTATATTTGGGGAGGTAGGTTGGGGAGGTAAACAGACAAGACAAACAAGACGCATACAGGGGCGGAGTTTGACACATGGGATGGGTGAACACAATTGACGGGGAAGGATGTTTGTAAATCGCAAGCCTATGAGCCCACAGATGGTAACAGTGGAACTGAGATCCCCATCCATGGGCAGTCACCACTGCACCTTCACAGCCCTGAGGGTGGCTGTGCTGGGGGCTGAGTAGGATGGGCAGGCTCACCCAAGAGATGTGCCATGCTCGCCTCAAGCTGGCATAGGGGATCAGTGACTGAACGCTGGATCTCCCTACACACCACACCCTAGCAATGGTGATGGGTGGCCCTTCTCTGCCCATGCTTGCACAGGGGGGGGGTGAGCCCCATCCCCTGCAGTGCTTCCACCCGAAGGCGGCATAGGACCAATGGAGGAGGGGAGTCCGGGCTGGGCACCAGAGCCACTGGTGCCAGGTGCACTCGCCAACTGAGGAGTGACAGGTGGGTCCGCTGCGTCCGGCCTTCCCATACATTCTGTGATTAGGTGTGTTTCATTACAACATAAACAACAGCATTCCAGAGTAGTTGTAACAGCATGCAGTAATATTCCCATTAACCCAACACACCACAGTTCCAACAGTTGAACAGCAAACATAACACATACATATTTTGAACAACAGTGGTTATTCCAACCGCATGCAGGGATGATTGGTAGCAACAGGCCACCATGAACATGGTGTTTGAACAGGGCACATGCATCAACAAGAGTGCAAATATTTATAGAACAATTGGAAATATATCCCAACAAATATTTAAGACTACACATACCCATTGAGGTGTGGGATTGCATGGTTTATGCACAAACAGTAGGGTGTAGAAAAAACCTCCGTTAACATCTTATAAACACTTTTACTCTACACTACATTCCTAGTGACTGCAGGTGTATATTCCCTACATGTATTATTACACTTGCCACCATGCATTAGGTTGTGTAGTGGGTTTGGCTAGTTCAATCTATACTTGACCTATATCTCACATACTAACTGTCTAGGATGCAGATGTTACTGCTACATATTTCATGGTTGCATTTATATTTCTTTATCTACATATCTGGATGTTTTCACATGACATTTTCACTTCAAATTGCACAGAAGCCTGCATTTATTGAAGCACACTTACATTTCTGGGGAACATATTAGCATGCTACCCATGTGCCAGATTTACTTATGCATGCCAGCCAGTAACTGACTGTTGAGGACTGTATATTTACTTCACAGCTACTAGCACTTCCATCACCCACTTTAGATAGGACTGCAGAACTCTGGGTTGCCATCACTTTCTAACACATTACTATTTCTATAATGCAAGAGTACAACATTTCATACTAAGTGAAACAGACACACTCTGGGTTTTAGACCTTTATTAATGACATTACACACTTTTCCACAGGCTCACTCCTTTATTTGTTTTAACGGTATATATGGCACACATGTTCACGACATACTATACCTTTATTAATAGGTTAGCACACTCTTTTTTCAGGCCCTCTCACATATTCTTTTATATGACAGTACCTGCAGAGATATTATTCCAGACATTTGTTACCTTTCTTAATGGGTTACTACACTCTTTTTCTGCCTCTCTAACGTTTTTATCTGACAGTACATGCAGAGGACTTATTCAGTCCATTTTCTGGCTGTATTATTGGACTACAACACTTTCTTTCATGCTCTCTCCCATATTTTATATAACAATACATGCAGAATAATCACTAACCTACCTGGCGGTACAGCCTTAGCAGCCTATCTTCATAGGCTTGCTGATTCCTAACACGGTCACCTGCAGCTGTAAAGTAAATGAAGGGATATTGAGACATTCCTATCCATTATACATACTCCATTTTAAATCCTTACTTACTGCATTCCATGGCTGCATACTCAGTTGTGGGGCATCCCGCATCCCACGGGCCTCCTGTATCCACTGGTTCAGGTGGTCCTCCTTTAGTCTCTTCAGGTCTGCATGGTGGTGACGGACCTGCTCACCAGTCCGGGGAATGCCTGTGGCACTGGTGAGGTCACGAGCTAACCGGTTCCAAGCCTTTGCCTTGTACTCCATCCCTTGGAACTGGCCCTGCAGGAGTCTTGCCTCGTGACGGTGGACTAGGAGCCAAACCATGTATTTGGACACCTCGGTGCCCCATCTCTGTGCTTGGAAGCACACTCCCTCTCCAACACCAGACATTCTGACCGCAGATGTGAGCTAAATCAGTTATGGCGTGTATTCCCGCCTGTGGGGCTTAAATATGCTGCATTTCCCCGCACTTTTTTGTGATTGACCGTTTTGTAAAATTCTCAGCTGACTGCAGACCTGCTTAGTAATGGTTAAACTACCATTCCTAAGTTTATGTATGTTAATAGTGGCTGCTTCCCCTATGTTGTCATGGCTTAGTAGTTCTGTACTTTGATTATGATCCAAAAGGTTCTGGGTTCAAACCATGTCATTCGTTTATTTTAATACAGGCTAGGGGGTGTGGCTGTGTTTAAGCAACTTAGCTCTACGTTGCTCCCCTGTGCCCTACGGTGCCTTGGTGGCAGCAGAACAGAAATGGATTATTAATTTTAAAGTGTAGAGACTGCCTAGTATTAATGATGCTGTGACTTTGAAGCCTTTTTTACATGCATGCAAATTACCACATTAAAATTTATTGTTGATATTTATATATTTTTAAATTTTATGTTTATGTATGTTTTTTAGTGCTTTTGTATAAGTGTTATGACAGTCCGAGAGAATGTGTATACATGTCTCTTTAAGAATGTTAATTGTTAATTGGAGTAAGCTGCTGACTTGATGGGTTGTAGTAGCTTAAATATGAGTGTGTTAGGCATTTCTGTAGTTTGAAGTAGTGGTGTAATATTGCAAAAGAGCATACTCTCTATATGAATATAGTTTGTGTCCTGTGATGTATGGCTCAATATTTTCTTTTATTTTGAGATTTGAATTTCTAGTGATATCGAGCCTTTGTCCACATACTCTGCTTTGTTTCTTTTTGTGATACATTGTTTTTGGAATGCTTATGTGACTGTTAAAATGGACTTTGAGGGATCAAAATATTTCAGCCCTGTCAGTGTTCACACAAGTATGAGTCAAACATATCACCATCTGTTGGGTAGTGCAGTCTTGCATATCACTCTTACTGCACAAACATACATTACTTTTACACTGCCAGATCTGAACCCTTGTCTTTCTATGTACACACTCTGTAGCACTGAGCATTAGCCACACACCCCAGGAGATGTCCTACAATAACTGTAAGGTGTAACATATTTGAATGGATACCTCATCACTGTGTTGCAAGCAAATGTTTGACTTAGAAGTGAGTGAAAAGACCTCTTCATCTGGAAAAGTTTACAATGAGGGTAAGTTTACACACAATATCTGTCAGACAAGGCATCCCTATATAGCACTACATTCACACATACACCAGTTACTAATTGCTGGATTCGAACACCTACCAATCGAAGACCCCAATCCATAAAACTGTGTATTAGGTGCTCATATTACCAGAGAAGTCTTTCTGCAAGTGTTAGATGGAATACATATGAAGGAATGACCTCATTATTGTGTTTCAAAGCAGATGTTTGTGTCAAAAAGGATTGCAGTTGTTGGGGGAGCACGCTGCTGGTGTAAACATTTTTCCTGAGTGCAAGTGTAGACAACATATCTGTTAGATAAGTCAGCCCTGCCTGTCACTGCAGTCATATACAATCATTAATTAGTCATTCCCATATTCTAACACTTAACTGCCTAGGTCCACAATCTAGACAGCATAATATCAACTACTGACACCACAGAAGAAACCTTATTACAAGTCTCTGGTAGCACATAGTTATAAAAAAAAATTGTGGGGCCATAGAAACAAGACAAACACTTAAAATATGCCCCCCACACACCCCCTAACTCAGTATACCAACTCCGAGATCGCTCTACATTGGGGTAAAGGGTAAACTCCAAGAACGGCCAACTGAATTTTTTCTCTAGGAAAAAAATTGCGGTTTTGGCCGTTCACGGTTTTCACATTTCGGTGTTTAGGGGTTGATGATTACATATTCGCAGATCACGTCAGTCGCCCTGCTAGACAGGGGTCCAGGGAAGTAAATAGTGTGGGAAGAAATAGCCAGGGAATTGTTATGGCTAGGCTTGTACAGGCCCTAGGGCTGATAGCCTAGTACCAACCTATGAACCTATGAACCTAAGTGTCTTTTCGATTATGTAATATAGACCCAAAATATCAGTGGTCTATGGTCATACAAGTATGGAGCACATGTATATAGATATTTCTGAGTCTGAACCATTTTATAACTTGTATATGTTGTGGTAATGCATTCCATGTCATCATTTATACATCTGTCATTACCGTAAAGTGTTCATAATATTTATTTTATTTATTTTACATTTGTTTACCGGGAAAGTCCGACTGGACACAAGTCCATTTTCAGAGGAGGCCTGGGGAGAAAAGCTCCACATTACAATACATTACACGAGAGTAAAATGAAGTAGAACATACATACATATGGCATATATATATGGACAACAGGACATCATGCTAGTGGTTAACATCTCTTACAGCAAACAATCAGAGGTACATTTTTTTTTTCCTTTTGCAGTTATAAGTTTTATAAGGT
The DNA here is from genome assembly GCF_019279795.1 of Protopterus annectens. Taxonomy (NCBI): domain Eukaryota; kingdom Metazoa; phylum Chordata; order Ceratodontiformes; family Protopteridae; genus Protopterus; species Protopterus annectens. The sequence continues at coordinate 1,293,620,349 of NC_056729.1, read as the reverse complement.
AATGTATACATGTTTGAAAGCTTTCAGGGGAGAAGGAGAAACTGTTTATACATAGCTGTACCCTGACAAATTCTCTTGGTATGGATTAGCCTGGTGAGTGGCATGAGCATAACCAGTTACTTAGATGGTGGGTTTTCAGGAATTTTTTGAATTGAGTAAAGGAGGTGGTAGAAGTTATTTGGCTTGGTAGTGTGTTCCAGGTTTTGGAAATGGTGTTGGCAAAGAAGGACTTACCAGCTTCATTTTTATGTTTGATGACAGTTATAAGGTTCTGGTTACTAGATCATAAGACTCTAGGGGGAATGTGGGGCTGAATTAGGTGCTGAAGTACTGTAGTTATCTCATTAGGTAGTAGAGTTTGTGTGCTATAGAGAGTTGATTGAGTAGAAGTATATGAGGCAACTCAAGACAGTTAAGTTGCTTAAGGGATAGACAGTGGTGGGACCTATATGAGGCTTCAGTAGCAAACTTGGCAATCTTGTTGTAGCAAGATTCCATTTTATTTAGATCAGTTTGGCGGAGGTTGGTCAAGATGGGAGAGGCATAGAGGAGAGTGGATAGAAGATAAGTCCTTGCAATGGTTACTTTGGTGCATTTTGCCATAAACTGTTTGTTCCTGTAGAGGAGACCAAGTTTTTTATTAACTTTCTTAATGGTTTGTGTTATGTGGTCGTATCTTTCCTATGGATACTAGTGGGTCATACCTCTCCTATGGATACTACAAGGCCATAGCTCTCCACTGTCTACATACTTGCAGAATGTCCTGATGTTTTATTTTGTTCCTCATGCAGGTTGTGTTTTTCCAGCAAATTATTGAGGACAGAAACCATGACATAAAAACAAACATCCATATCTACATGCCAGACTTTATATCCTTTAGAAAAGATATGCTTATGTTAAATCTTTTATTCTAGCAACATTATAAGTGTATAGGATAAATAATTTTAATTGATCCCTGCTTTTCAGATTTTTTCCTTTTACTTTTGGCTTTGTCCAGATTTCTTGCACTTAGAGTTAGAAAGGTATGAGCAGGGGTGTGGTACTGTTACACTAAATAAAGATATAGGCAGGATAGTTATTTTGGACCAACATATCTATGCAGTTCTTCAAAAGTAAAACATGTTATTAGAAAGAAAACCTTATTTAATGTTTGAGATACTGCTGGATTTGACTATCTGCCAAGTTGCATTAACATTTTCCAGACCTGAGCATTATCTGAACACACTACAGAGCAAGTCATATTTCAGGCAGTAGAAATCGCACATTTGAAGGGACAATGATTTAAGTGTTAAGCAAGGAACTATGTGTCATCATACGTCATATAGTATTGAGAATGTAACACCCCATATAGTGTTCATCAAACTCTGAAGCCTTGTCCTCAAAGTACTATCAGCATTGCTTTCTGTTGTACAGCAGGGCTAAGCACAGTAGTGTGACAAGCACAGTATTTATGCAGCCAAAGGTAAAATCATATTTTTTTGTCATCAGACGTGAAACATTACTTATCATTGGTTGGTTGTGCCAAGCATGACGCCAGTGGTATGGACACAAATAGAGAATTTTGTTTATGGGCCATTTCTGGACATGAATGAGGTGTGTGAGTCTACTTTTGACCACATTAAAGGTGTGAAAAGAGGTGGATAATATAGTGGTGAAAATGAGGTATGGCAAATGGAGGGTAGGACACTGGGAGGGGAAAGAATAAAGCAATGTGCAGGATGGTGGTGGTAGAGCACCATAAGCAGCCATTTCTTCACAAGGTAACAGTATATTCCTAATAATCATCTGAGTAATATGGATAGCTACCACGTCAAGAATCTGTGCCAAAAACATAATAGTGTTGTGTTACCAATTAGAGCAAATCAAGTGTGACATACTCACTAATAGGTAAAGTGGAGAGCTACGTGTGTGGTGTATTTTTGTGGGTCAGGTACCTTTTTTATGTTTATTTATTTACTTATTTTTGAGAGAGAGAGAGAGAGAGAGAGAGAGAGAGAGAGACAGAGAAATGTTGTAGAATTGGAGAATATATTTAGGAATAATTGGGGTAGGCAGGTAGAGTTGGTTAGGTAGCATATACACATACAGGACATACAAGACAGACAGGGATAGTGATGGACACAAAAGGTTGGGAGACACCATGATTGTTGTTATGTATCAGACGTCAGAGGTGTATCCTCATTCAGCATGAACACAGGAAAATCTAGTCCTTGCCCACTGATCTATGATCACTGTCTTCTGTCAGACGCATTGGACAGTGGTGGACAAGGCATCAATTTGTCTATTTGATGCAGGATTTTTTATATCCTGCCTATATTGGCACCAAGGCCCCTCTCCATTATCTCCTCCATCAGCCCTGTTGACTGACATAATTGCCACATCCACTGGCACTACTCCTGGTCGGTATCAGTGAACCAACTCCCAGGGCACAGATACCTCACACAGTTGGATCAGTTAGTGCAGGAGCTGTGGAGGTAACACTGCCAAGTTGTGACCCAGAAATGCTGTGTGCCTTTGCTGCCTGTAGTGGCATTGCCACAGTCATCTGTGAAGGGATGGCAGTCCATGGCTCAGTGGGCAGTAGTGCCCCCCTGCCTCATGCTGTTGTTGCAACAGGAATTATAGTCCCAATGCCATTATTATTAAAAAAAAAAAACAGAGACAGATATGGTGTGTGTGTGTGTGTGGGGGGGGGGCATAGAAAATATTATAAGTACCAAGTAATTTTAACATATCACAGTCCATACATATTGCTACACATATTTAAAGATTTGTCACAGCCACATATGAATGTGAATCCATATGTGTGTTAAACTACACATCAACCTCATCATTATTATATTTGTTATACAAAGAACTGTGTGACAATTGTATATATGCTTTATGCATTCCAACTCATAAAACATCCATGTGAAATTATTACGGTGTTGTTCTAACTTACTGATTACACAATAATAGACTTTTAGGTAATACAGGCTAATTGTTGCTTGGATCTGAACTCCCACACAACTTCATTGACTGGTTAATGCAGTATTTCAAGATATATATGAGCAGGCATATATCTTTGGCATATATAGATTATACCTACTCACTTCTGACTGTGTCAATCAGCTGTGGACTGATAGCCAAAGGATTTTTAAAATAATTTCCAAATCAGGGCTATTATGAAATGGCTATCAGTCAGACCTGAGACATACCTACCCAGCACCTCTTTGAGGTGCTATAGTTTCTCCTAATGCAATGCACCTCCCTATTTCATTCTGTCTCTGCAAAAGCTATGCAGAAAACATAATTCGTGAACAGCTTTTATGTTGACCAGCCATAGTATTGTATTGGCTGGTAAATGACCACTGTACTTAGCTCAGGTGGAATGTTGGTCCTAAAATATTCTTCCCATCAGTGTAGCAGACCCTGCTTGTGGCTTTTGAAGCCACTGTAATAGTGTCAACATTATTCACCAGTGAGTGAGATGCTACTTCTTCTGGTGGCAGCCTTGGTCAAAGTATTACACGCCTCAGCCTTGTACTGTGACCTGGTATACTTGTCCTGCAGCAACCTTTAGTTGTAATTTTTAACAAGGAGTACAACAAAGATATTGGACTTGTCCCGACATCACATCTGTGCTCTAAATTCAGTATTACCTCACCATATCCTGCATGTTTTCTTAACAATATCAGGAAAAACGGCAGAGAATTGTCACCCAGTACACATTTCATATGTGTCCACTTGTGTGCAATTATATTTCATGACAGAAAGCAGAGAAATTGACTGGAATGAAATGTGGGTATGAGTTCTTCAACACTCAGTTCAAGTGTGAAGCATGGCAGTAAGACTTGGCCATGTGCTGATCAGTGTATTTACAAATGTACCACAGTGACTCCATCAGCTTCTGGTTAATGCTGTTATCTCAGTTTAGTTTCAATTGATATTTTGGCACGGCCATACATGTTTTCTGTGATGGTTGATAACCATAATCAGAAACATTGTCATAAACAAATATGACATGACAATCTCAGTGGAGGTGTTGTCCTTAAGTAAATTTACTTTAAATAGCACATAATACCTTGGTGGCACAGACATTTTACAAACTGTGAAAGATAACACCAGAGAATCAGAAACATGGCAAAAAGGAACTAATTTAACGGTTAATGCCACAGAAGAACCGACATACCCTGTGTGTCTACCCTGTGTATACAAATTTCAAATATGAATGGAGACAGACCTAGTTCTGTCAACCCTGTAACTGTTACACTTTAAAGTGTTTCTTTATAAGATTAATAAACTGAGACACACACACACACACACACACACATATATATATATATATATATATAGATATACATATATATATATATATATATATATATATATATATATATATGTATATGTGTATATATATATATATATATATATATATATATATATATATATATATATATACATACATATATATGTATATATATATATATATATATATATATATATATATATATATATATATATATATATATATATTCCTGTGAAAAAGTTTTCATTGCATTGATTTTTCTAATATCTTTAATGATTGCTGATGAGTGCCAAAGCCAAGCATATTTGCCAGTTGATGGCAAAGAGTTATTGTATACATACCTTTTTTGAGTTTTTGCTAAAAGGGCATGAAGTGCCATTTCTTTACATTCATTCCTGCTTATTGAGAGTGCTTCATGCCATGTGTCATAAAAAGAAAGAATAAACACTTTTATAATGCTGGCTTTATGTAATGACCTGCTGTTTTAATTAAACTCATGATGCATTTATGTTATAACACATATTGAGGAAGGTGCTATGCAGAGTTTACAGGACATGATGTTCTACATAGCATGCATCAGTACAATATACACTTGGTGTAATAAATACTATCATTCCACTAAAGCCATGTTCATGCATATGTTTAAAACCTTTTTGTAGACCTAGTCATATTTCCCAACCCATAATCTTGTTAATTGTACTACCTCATAGTTTTGCACAACTATTTGTAATATCATGTACACACAGTGTGCTTTAAGTTTACTATGATCAATGCTATGATTACTTTAGTTGACAAAGATCACAGTTAACTTGTTTAGTATTCATAATACACATGGGTTATAATATTCTCCTTTTAAATTGCAGGTATAGCTCAGGTTCAAGAGCAAAAAACTGTGTTCTGATCCCTAAATTCTAATAACCCTTAAAGTGGATTCAAATTTTGCACTTCTTGAGCTTTTTGGGCATAACTTACTGCATTAACACATTGAGCCACTAAGAATACCACATGACAGCTGTATTTTATGCATTTAGTACTGACCAGAATGCTGGCTAAAGCAGTCTCATTTGTGTGAATGATGACTAAATAT